>NC_069734.1:2235640-2535640 GCF_027358585.1 Pangasianodon hypophthalmus | reverse complement strand
GTGAATTAATTAAAGCCACACACACGTCCAATTATAAGCTGGCCAAAAGGTCTCTCTTAGAGTGATACTGTAATTTAATTTCACAATGAATCTAATCAGTGTCAGTCACTTGAGATGTTTTGGAAACTGTTCTAGAAAATAGCACCAACGTCACTGTGTTGCATTGTGTTTTATAGACAAGTTGATCTGAATACAAATGAACGGTGACAGTGAATGAAGTGCCATGAAGCTCACCATACACTCTGTGCACCCTGAGGGTCTCTGACAGAACAACTGATTTTCTTCCCAGCACTGAATAATTAAAAAAAAAAAAGAACAAGACAAAGAGTTCTGAATTATAGCTTTTTTCTCTAAATCAATTCATTGGCACTGGTCTGGAAGAACACAGCCATGTCTAGGGGTGTAATGATTCTTACGATTTGGATCGATGCATCGTATAAAAGGCAACAATTGAAATGAATCGAGGCAAAAATCACAACTCGATTATTATAAAGAAAAAGGACAGACAACTGGTGTGTAAAAAAATCACATTTTAAACTGATGTGTAAATTATTTTAATACACTAGCAAGATTATTTACCTGTAACTCTGATACTTTTGAAACAGACTTCGTTACATAATCATCATTCCTAAATTAGCAATACGCTTTCGCCAGATTCAGTTAAATATTAGAAAAAAAAAATCACCTGGTCTTTTCCAGTCTTCAGCTGTCCAGTTTGGGGGAATCTGTTCCCATGATAGGCTCAGATTCTTGCTCTTGGCTGACAGGAGAGGAACCTGATGTGGTCATCTACTGCTGTTGTAGCTCATCTACCTCAATGTGTGGTGATGTGTTGTGTGTTCTGAGATGCTTTTCTGCTCACCACGGTTGTAAAGAGTGATTATATGAGTTACTTTAGACTTCCTGTCAGCTCTCAACAGTCAGGTCATTCTCCTCTGATCTCTCATCAACAAGGTGTTTCAGCCTGCAGACCCTCCGCTTACAGGATGTTTTTCGCATCATTCTGTGTAACTCTAGAGACTGTTGTGTGTGAAAATCCCAGGAGATCAGCAGTTTCTGAAATACTCACAGTACCAACAACCATGCTACAGTTAAAGTCACAGAGATCACACTTTTTCTTCATTCTGATGTCTGATGTGAACATTAACTAAAGCTCTTGACCTGTTTCTGCATGATTTTATACACTGTGCTGCTGCCACACGATTGGCTGATTAGATAACTGCATAAATGAGCAGGTTTAGGAACAGGTGTTCCTATTAAAGTGGACGGTGAGTGTATATTATTCATTCATCTTCAGTAAGCGCTGTATCCAGGTCTGGTAGGCGGTTGATCTGCAGCCTATCCCGGGAATGCTGGACGCAAGGCAGGAGATGGCAATTCATTGCAGGGCACCCCACACACACACACACACACACACACAAGCAATTTATCTTAGCCAATCTACCTACTGACATGTGGGAGGAAGCCGGAGAACCCAGAGGAAACCTGCACGGACATGGGGAGAACATAGACAGAAACTCCACACTGACCTGAGCTCAGGATCGAATCAGGGACCCCAAAATTTATTTATTTATTTATTTATAGTGTGAAAAGGATTCAGTGATTCTGACCCCTTCTGCTCTCCAGACCTGCCTGATCCATCCTGATGCCCTGCTTCTGGTTGGAGTTGTCATCACTTGGAACTCACTCGCTGTTGTTAAGGATGGACCCACACGGACAGCCTGAAGATACATGAGATTACTGTGGATGGTGCCACTTCGAAACCATGAAGATGGCTTTGGACTTCAACTGCTACAGTTATGGAATGATAGCTTTAGGACTGCAATTGCTACAGTTTTACACTCAAGTCTCCATCAGTGAACAGCTGATAACTTCAACAACACAGACTTCACGTGAAAACTATAATGAAGTTCCTGGTTACACAACTGCACTATATGTAGTACACAGTTATAGAAGGGATGAGGATGAGTTCCCTTCTGAGTCTGGCTCGTCTTAAGGTTTCTTCCTCATAACATCTCAGGGAGTTCTTCCTCACCACAGTCACCACTGGCTCGCTCATTAGGGATTCATTTATAAATTTAAAATTTATATCTGCATTTTATGGATTTCTGTAAAGTTGCATTGCGACAATGTCCATTGTTAAATGCACTATACAAATAAATTAAATTGGAAAAAATAAATATATATATATATATATATATATATATATATATATATATATATATATATATATTTTTTTTTTTTTTTTTTTTTTTTTTTCCCCTAGATTCCTGGAGTTTGTGTGGTGAAGCAAGTAGAAAATTGATATTAAAAAAACAGAACAGAGGAAAATGCTGAGTGTTGATACTCGAAGGATGTTTATAACCGCGCATAAGGATGTGATGTGAAACACTAGTGTGTTGAGTGTGTTGTGGATGTTGTGCGTTTTTACGGACACGCGCAGTGAACCCGTCTTCACCGTGACCACAGTGAGGGTTAATGTCCCTGAGTCCGTCCCTGAGTCCGTCCCTGAGCTGAATGAGATGCAGCCAATGAGCGCCGCTCTGCGTCTCCGGTATAAAGCACCGGGCGCAGCGCCTCCGCTTCAGTTTCGCCCTGAACTCCGGCGCACATCGCTCGCGGTGCCGGTGCATTGCCCATGCCTCTACCTCTACCTCTGCCTCTGCCTCAGCAGCATGCAGTCCTCGCTGTTCGCCGTGGGTCACAGCTTCGGGCTCCCGACGCCCGTGTCCTCCGTGTGGAAGCCGTCCGCGGACGCGCCGCTCGCGCTGCTGCTCTCCAACTGGTCCGCGCCCGACAGAGCCAACGGCACCGCGGACGCGCTGGAACACCGGCGGCGCGCGCAGTCCTACGGCCAGTTCTCCCAGAGCGCCGCGGTGCTCGTGACCGCGCTCATGACGCTCCTGGTGTTCGCCACCGTGCTCGGGAACGCGCTCGTCATCCTGGCGTTCGTGGTGGAGAAAAGTTTGCGCACCCAAGGCAACTTTTTCTTCCTCAATCTGGCCATAGCGGACTTTCTGGTCGGTGAGTGACCGGAAATCTCACACACTGGAGAAATTAATCCATAAATAAAAACAAAACAAAACAACAACAACAGAAAAAACGCAGCTGATACACACCTGTGTGTTGGATTCATGCTTATGATTACGGACTTTAATGTGTTTTTAGATACAAACTTCATGCGTCAGAGTAACACGTGGGAAACAAACCAACAGCAGGTCATTAAAACGTGCAAAATAATCTAAAAAAAAAAAAATCTGAAAATGGACTGTTTCTGTAAGAGCTGTAGACTAACACTAATTTATTACCGTATATGCAAGAATATATTTAATATTGTAGTAAATATCTATCTATCTATCTATCTATCTAAAGATACTTGATAAGATACTTGAAGATTGTGTGCATCATGACATTCAGACTTGTTAACAAAGTGCCAGATGTAAATAAAAAATATATAGATTTGCTTTAAAGATATAAACCTTTAACATAAAATAATGATTCACAGTTTCATTTTTCTGAAGAGGTTCTACCTGCGACCTTAAAAAAGATTGCTAGACTGTTGTAATTGTTGTATATAATATATGAACATATATAAAATAATTAAAGAACAAAATTAAAAAAAATGTTTGTTACGAGATAATACTCACAGAAGAGTGAATTATGTACTAATTTATTGCATTATTGATATTATACCTTAAACTCATCTAGTGCAGCATGGTACACTCTGACACTCAGAAATAAAAGGTCCTTCTCCTTGTCGCTGCAGTGGTTCCTTTATCATTCCTTTATCATTTTTACCTTTAAAAATTATTTTAGGCACCTAATCAGTACCTTCAGTGTTTTACTCTAAAAGGAAAAACACACACCTTCTCAGGTGAAAGATACACAGTGAAGGCACCAAACATCCACCCTTTGATGGTACCACAGCATTGACAAGGAAAAGTCCTTTATTCCTGGTTTCATTTTGCACCCTTAAGCCTTTATTTGGTTTTAGGTTCTGAGTTGATCCAATCTCGGAAGCTAGAACTGCTACGCATCCAAAGAACCCTTGAGAAATCCTTGTTATGGACGAATGTAGCTATTAATACATGAACGTGTTGTGTTGGATTAACACTTGAACACGTTTGAATCTAGCACTTGAAAGTTTCATGTAGAACCCTACAATGGAGGCTCTTCCTTTCAGAAAAAAGGTTCTAAGTATAAAGAGATAAAGGGTAAAATCAAGAACCTTTAATGGCTCTATGATGCGTCCACCTGGAGAACCTTTAAAAGCTCTATGTAGAAGCTTCCAAGTAGAACCTTTTCAGGAAGCCATCTAAACAAACCCTACAGTATGTTACAGTAGTCTGTATATAATTCCTAGAATGATGATGTGCTAACGTGCATATGTTTGTGCCCCCGTACCTGAATGTGTACCTGTAGGTGGGTTCTGTATCCCGGTGTATATTCCCTACGTGCTGACGGGGGAGTGGAGGCTGGGCAGAGGTCTGTGTAAGCTGTGGCTGGTGGTGGACTACATGCTGTGTACGGCGTCGGTCTTCAACATCGTGCTCATCAGCTTCGACAGGTTCCTCTCCGTCACTAGAGCTGTAAGTCAAGTCCTTTCCTGCTTCTAGATGAAAAGCTGCAAAGTGGTGCAATGCTACACTATTAAATAAAGGTGCCAGAATCAGTTCTTTACAACAACCGGTGTTTGGTTTCCTGTAGAACCTTTCAACAGAGAAATCTTTATTATTCTGAATAAGCAATTTCCATGACAAATGCTAATTATTAGTTGATTATTTTCTGTTCTCTGTGGCCCAAGAAAAATGGTTCACGATCCATCGATCATAAGGTTCTTCAGGACAGGGGTTCTCAAACATTTTGCAGCCAGAGATCCCTCCCAGAGTAAAAGAATTTTGAAGAACCCTCCTTACGATCACTGCTCAGATTTAATTTTAAGAACAATACATGAGCAAATATGTACCAACATTTAAATGTATTTGAGCTATTAGAGCTTGTTATTCCTTTCATTTCATCCAGATTTAGATCTGAAACAACATCATATAAACGGCACTTCCTGGTTTTCATAAAACAGCATTTAATTGCATAAAATTACATCAAGAACCCCTGGGAGTCTCCGGACATCACTTTGAGAACCAAAAAGAAAAAAAAAAAGCTTCTTCTGTGGCCTTATTTTATATCACAATTTCTAAAAATTTTATTTTTGAGAGTGTATAATTCTACACTCAAGGATTCTTTGCAGAGTTAAGGGTTCTACCTGGAAGGTTTCCACCAGAGGGACAACCCAAGGGCCTTTAAGGTTTCATCAATGAAGAACTGAAGTCTGTATGGTGGTAATGGTTTAAACCGAGTCGTTTTTTTTTCCTGTTCCAGGTGAGCTACCGCTGCCAGAAGGGCGTGACCCGTGAGGCCGTGCTGAAGATGCTGTGCGTCTGGTTGGCTGCTTTCCTGCTCTACGGGCCGGCCATCATCAGCTGGGAGCACATCGCCGGGAAGAGCGTGGTTCCTCACGGCGAGTGCTACGCCGAGTTCTACTTCAACTGGTACTTCCTGATGACCGCCTCCACTGTCGAGTTCTTCACACCTTTTATAAGCGTCACCTACTTCAACCTCAGCATCTACATCAACATCCGAAACCGCTGTGTGCTCAGAGAAGAGCGCTCTACCTGCGCGCACCTCAGGAACGAGAGAACCGGAGAAGCCAAGCCGTTCTGCGCGGCTGACGTCCAGCGAGTGTTTTTCGTGAGGCCGGCTGAAGAGAGCAGCATTGTCGAGAACTCAAACTCAAGGTCTCGGTGTTGTCGGTTGTCCAACGCTACAGTATCAGGAACCGATTCCGAAAACGCCGGGCGGACAACGAAGAGGAGAATGAGTGCGATTCAGGATCTTCCACCTCTGCAGGTTGGGGACATGGTGAACGAGACGGGTTTCAACTGCGCTGGACATTCGTGCCTGTCCCAAAGAAACCGAGCGGACGTTTCATCAAGTCTCGCCAGCCGCTTTCGCCTCTCCAGGGACAAAAAGGTGGCCAAGTCTCTGGCTGTGATCGTGTGTGTGTTCGGCCTGTGCTGGGCTCCGTACACACTCCTGATGATCATCCGAGCTGCCTGTCACGGCCAGTGCGTTCAGCACTACCTGTACGAGATCTCCTTCTGGCTTCTGTGGATTAATTCGTCCATCAATCCCGTGCTTTATCCGCTCTGCCACACCAGCTTCAGGAGGGCTTTCAGTAAACTGTTGTGTCCGAGTAAAATAAAGATCCAGCCGCAGTACATGGACCAAAAATACTAACAAACGCAGGACTGAGATGTGTGAGGTGTTCATTTGTGCAGATGATGTTCGTGTCAGGATGTATTAGTAATCTCTATCCGTATTGGATTGGTGTAAAAACTGTAGTACTGCTTGAAGTAAACCCACTTCTGTGTATCCATCATGTTGTTTCGAGGTTCTTGGGTGAGCAGGAGAAGCTCCAATGTGGTGCAACTGTGTAAAGTTTCAACTTAAGCAGTACTACAGGCATCCGGAGTCAGTGGTCGATGTTACAACTGGAGGACATACAGCTTGTGTAACGTCACAGGAGAGCTCAACACGCTCGGAGGAGAGCACTAACAATCCTACAGTCTAGATTAGGGAAGAAAATGGGAAAAGACCCCAAAAAGAAAACAATACTGAAAATGTAACCCTTTAGACTGTCTGAAGTTACAGACGAGTGCATGTTTCTCTGGTGCAAAAAGTTTTTTTTACTGTATTTTGTAATGGAAAACAAAGAAGAAAAAGATAAACATTACAACTGAGAGGATTTTCGAGCTGCTCATGAGTAAATGAAAAAGAAACAGAGATAAACATTTGTGTATCATTTAGATTCACCCCAATATTAATATCCTATTATTATCTTAGCATTTGACCATTTTTGTTACTTGTGATAAAGAAAGAACATCTGTGGAAGCAAAACTTATTAAATGTCGTGTTTATTTTGTCTTAAAGATGCCAGTTTTTCACTTGACTGTAGTTTGTTCTTTTGTATTTTTTGAATGTCGCTGCATCCTGCAGATTTGTCAAATGAAAATGAAAGGAAATGTATTTCTCTCCCCTGACTGATTAAAGAATGAATTGTAGTAAAACTGCTTGGAGTATTCTGTAAATCTTCAGGATTAAACATCTGCATCCAGAACATGATCTTATTTCCAAATGCTACAGAAAGATGTTATTTGGGAAATTTGCAAAAAGGATAAAAGATGACCGGAAATCAAAACTCACTTTCTTGTTAGCTCTTTTCCTTGATCAGATTGTTCACGATTCATCTGTTACTAATCCCTTAAAAGACAAAATTCATCGTTGTCCGTAATCTTCCACTTCCACAAGTGCAGCGACTTTCTCCAGCCTCTGATTTATTTTTTATTACATCATAGTAAAATCGGGGGCGGGACAATAAATATAACAATCAAGAAGTTAACGCTGTGTTTGACCACATCTGTTCTGGAACGCCCACTTTTTCAAAAGCCAATGAAATCCTGTTGGATAGAACCAAAGTCCCGCCCACTCAGATAAGCGATTTTGCTTGTAGATATCTCAAATTTTCATTTCACATCATCTATAAGTGCTTTGCTCAAGAGAAGGCAACTTGTTTATGGTCAGAAAATGAAGGGTTATTTGAGAAAATATGGCTCTGAAAAAAAGAGAGAGAAATTCTGCAGTTTGGGAAGAATGACACCTGAGTCTATAGCCTTGATTATTTCTATTTTTAAAATAAAAAATTAAAGATGCAACATGCTCCATTCGATTTTCAAATCGCTACTTAGCGGCTTAGTGATGCCTACGACTGAGAAATTGGTTCACTGTCAAAAAAGGATTGTCTGGCCATTTTTCTTCCTTGTCACGCTGTATTAGAAACGAGTATTAGTATTGATTTTACATCTCTGAGCGAGAGTATCTGATTATTTCTGCTGTCCGAGTGCAGCCAACTTTAAAATCGTGATTTAAATTAGCAAAACTGCGGCCATTTTTGTCGATCCTTCCCTTGTAAGCAATGCGTCGGCTCCTCTGCTTTGAAAAGTCTGGTAGTTTCCATGGCAACCCAACGACCACAGCGCGTGCACCCAGAACAGTATGACTCACACCTTTCAAAGTCACTCGGTCACCTGGTCTATAGAACACTGCATGCAGCATCTCATTTACAAAGGCCAAGTGGAGGATTGATTGTGGAGGATGAAATACACTCTCAGGAACTCAGGCTGCTTACACGGGCGCTCGGGGGAGAGTTACACGGGCGCTCGGGGGAGAGTTACACGGGCGCTCGGGGGAGAGTTACACGGGCGTCGAGGGGAGAGTTACACGGGCGTGGAGGGGAGAGTTACACTGGCCTTCGGGGGAGAGTTACACGGGCGTTGAGGGGAGAGTTACACGGGCGTTGAGGGGAGAGTTACACGGGCGTTGAGGGGGAGAGTTACACGGGCGTTGAGGGGAGAGTTACACGGGCGCTCGGGGGAGAGTTACACGGGCGTTGAGGGGAGAGTTACACGGGCGTTCGGGGGAGAGTTACACGGGCGTTCGGGGGAGAGTTACACGGGCGCTCGGGGGAGAGTTACACGGGCATTGAGGGGAGAGTTACACGGGCATTGAGGGGAGAGTTACACGGGCACCGAGGGGAGAGTTACACGGGCACCGAGGGGAGAGTTACACGGGCGCTCGGGGGAGAGTTACACGGGCATCGAGGGGAGAGATACACGGGCGCTCGGGGGAGAGTTACACAGGCGTCGAGGGGAGAGTTACACGGGCGTTCGGGGGAGAGTTACACGGGCACTCGGGGGAGAGTTACACGGGCGTTGAGGGGAGAGTTACATGGGCACACGGGGGAGAGTTACACGGGCGTCGAGGGGAGAGTTACACGGGCACACGGGGGAGAGTTACACGGGCGCTCGGGGGAGAGTTACACGGGCGCTCGGGGGAGAGTTACACGGGCACCGAGGGGAGAGTTACACGGGCGTTGAGGGGAGAGTTACACGGGCACACGGGGGAGAGTTACACGGGCGTGGAGGGGAGAGATACACGGGCGTGGAGGGGAGAGATACACGGGCGCTCGGGGGAGAGTTACACGGGCGTTCGGGGGAGAGTTACACGGGCACTCGGGGGAGAGTTACACGGGCGTTGAGGGGAGAGTTACATGGGCACACGGGGGAGAGTTACACGGGCGTCGAGGGGAGAGTTACACGGGCACACGGGGGAGAGTTACACGGGCACACGGGGGAGAGCTACACGGGCGCTCGGGGGAGAGTTACACGGGCGCCGAGGGGAGAGATACACGGGCGTCGAGGGGAGAGTTACACAGGCGTCGAGGGGAGAGTTACACAGGCGTCGAGGGGAGAGTTACACGGGCGCTCGGGGGAGAGTTACACGGGCGCCGAGGGGAGAGATACACGGGCGTCGAGGGGAGAGATACACGGGCGCTCGGGGGAGAGTTACACGGGCGCCGAGGGGAGAGTTACACGGGCGCCGAGGGGAGAGTTACACGGGCGCCGAGGGGAGAGTTACACGGGCGCCGAGGGAGAGTTACACGGGCGCAGAGGGGAGAGTTACACGGGCGCCGAGGGAGAGTTACACGGGCGCAGAGGGGAGAGTTACACGGGCGCAGAGGGGAGAGTTACACGGGCGCCGAGGGAGAGTTACACGGGCGCAGAGGGGAGAGTTACACGGCCGTTCGGGGGAGAGTTACACGGGCGTCGAGGGGAGAGTTACACGGGCGCTCGGGGGAGAGTTACACTGGCGCTGAGGGGGAGAGTTACACGGGCGTTGAGGGGAGAGTTACATGGGCACACGGGGGAGAGTTACACGGGCGCAGAGGGGAGAGTTACACGGGCGTCGAGGGGAGAGTTACACGGGCGTCGAGGGGAGAGTTACACGGCCGTTCGGGGGAGAGTTACACGGCCGTTCGGGGGAGAGTTACACAGGCGTCGAGGGGAGAGTTACACGGGCGTCGAGGGGAGAGTTACTCCAAATAAGAGTTATAGGAAGTGGTAGCTCAGTGATTAAGACCTTGAACTTCTGATTGGAAGATTGAGAGTTCAAATCCCAGCACTGCCAAGCTGCCACTGCTGGGCCCATGAGCAAGGCCCTTAACCCTCAACTGCATAAATGAGATAATTGTAAGTCGCTCTGGATAAGGGCGTCTGCCAAATGCTGTAAATGTAAGTTACACAAGCGTTCAGCATGCTGTTTAGAGATAACCGTAACACAATAGCAGCAGTGCAGCTGCAAATAACAGATTTATATTAATACACTCGTTCTAATACATTATCGTTTCTATAGTAACAGCTGATTCACAGGGATGTGTACGGCAGATGCTCCACAAAAACAGATTAAAAGCGTGTGTAATTGTTGATGTGGTGAAGTTTTCTGTGAAGAGAAATGTGTATATTTTACATTTATGGAAGGAGTCTCCAGTGTCAGTGCTTTGTAACAGTCACAGGTAAAGCTGTGTCTAAATTTTCAGACATCTTCAGAACAGAGGAGTTTATGCTTCTTTGTAGTTTATCGGTAACATGACAAGCTGCGTTTTTTTTCTCTCATTAACTTGAAGAGAGAAAAAGAACAAGACAACATACTTTTAATCAGTTTATAATTACACTTAATGTTGCTGAATGCCCATGAGACATGTTCGCTCCTGTTCACCAGCCTCTCCTTTTCTCTCTCTTAATTAATAAAGTTAATAAGACAAAAAAAAAAAAAACCCTTTTCAGCTACCAAGAAACGACAAAGAAGCAGAAACTCCTCTGTCCTGAAGATGTCACAAAACTAAGTTACAGCTTTACCCCTGACTGTTCCAAAGCGCTGACACTGGAGACTCCTTCCATAAATATTAAACAAACAGAAAACTTCACCATATCAACAATTAAAGACGTATTTTAATGTTTATGTGAAGTGCCTTCCTGTGAATGAGCTGCTACTACAGTAACGATAACGTATTAGAACGAGAGCATTAATATAACGCTGTGATTTGCAATGCGCTGTCAGAGCTGCTGTTACAGAAAACTAATCAACACCTCCTGACCAATCAGAATCCAGAACACAACAGCGCTGTAGTATAAATTACATTAACTCATTTTTGAGCTACACTTGAGCTGAGCTACAGGATGTGGTGGTATTTTCTAGAAATTAAACCTCCAGAAAGGAGACAAGACATAAACGGTCTAAAAAACAACTACAGCAACAACAAGCAAGCGAAAGGAATTATGGGAATTATGGCGTGATATTTAGGAACTGTCTGTCCTTTAAGTGTTAAATCGAAAAAAAGGCAGTGTGTCCTACAGAGCCAGCAACACACAGATACACAACCTCATTAACCTTTCACACACTCTGATCCACACGGAGCTTTTTTTAAACACACAGGTGTAATTAAGCCGAGGTCTAAATGTTACCCAAGGCCAACTTTTTAATATTTAAAGAGAAAAACAGCATAGAGAGTAGGACTGAACATAAAGTCTCTTTTTAAGGAAAAATACAATCCTGAAGTAAGGAATAAAACACTCCGTGTCATGCTGTGATAAGAAAATTCATCAACAACGAGGTGGTGTGATGAAGCAGAGTTACAAGCTGAAACTGATTATTTTCCTCTAACAGCATGTCCTGAAGTGTGTTACTCCTCTTATACCGCAGCAACTTGTCAGCAATTAGATATGCATTATATATTAAATTGTCACATCATACTTTTTTATCCAATTATAGTAGCATTTAATGAAACGCATTATGTTATAGCAGCTCTAACAATCAAGAAAGCGCAAAGCATAAGCTCCTCTGTCCTGTTACAAAGCACTGACACTGGAGACTCCTTCCATAAATGTTAAATAAACATCTCCGTAGAAAAAAAACAAATAATGGAGTTAAAGAAAATATCACTCTAGGCTCATTCGTTTTGAACCTGGTGTTCAGTCGTGGTTTTTTTTTCCATCTTGTGCTTGTTCCTGGTCTGTGGCCTGAAACTCCGCCCACTTTGGTACCTTTGATAAACCGGCACAATTGTGGAAATTATATTCTGCGTCACCAATTACGTTATTTTCTGATGAATAAATGATGTAGACGCTAAAAAACAGTTTCACAGGGTTAATGATTTGTTTATTTGCGCAAATGTCATGAAATCAATGATATTCTGCTTTTAGGCGATTTACAATTAGATTATACACACAATATACGACGAGGGAACAGAGGGGAAATAATGAGTTAAAAAAATATATGGGAACGTGATACACAGAGCTGGAGGCTGAGGAAATTGGTAGCCACACACACACACACACACACACACACACACACACAAACACACACACACACACACGCACAGAGCTTTCATCCATGCACGCTCACGTCTGCCTCCGCTCTGTAGGAAAGCCAGTGCACCAGCGTGTGACAAACACACACCATTTCATCTCTTCACATTTTACTCCAGCGTACACTGACGACACCACCACAGAAATAAACAGACTGGAAAAGCAGAAAGGGAGTGAGAGGAAAAAAAAAAAAAAAAAAAAACAGAGCAAAGGACACACAGAGAGATGACAGCAAAAAGGAGAACAACCAGCAGCAGCAAGGATTCTGTTTAAGCGCAAGGATACGAGAAGAACGCGCCACTTCCTAATGAACCTCCAGAGACGCACGGAGCAGACAAAAACCTCCGTCTAACCGAGAAAGAAAGGAGGACAAAAAGGAAAAAAAAAAACAAAGTAAGAAAGAGAGAAAATAAAGAGGGAAAAAAAAATCGAAAAGAAATAATTTTTCTTTTTCTTTCCAAAAAGACAGAAAAAAAAACAGAAAAAGAAAGAAAGGAGAGAAAGAGCAAAAGAGAGCAAAAAAGCAGAGAAAGAGAAAAAAAGAGAAAAAAAATTATATTTTCTTTCTTTATAAAAAGGAAAAAAGGGAAGAAACGAGAAAGAAAATAAAACATTCTTTCTTTTCTTTATTTTTTATAGAAAAAGAAAAAGAACGAAAGAAAGGATAGAAAGACAAAAAAGAGAAAAGGAAAAGGAAAGAAAAACAGAAAAAAGGATCAAGAAATAAAAGGAAAAAAATGTACATTTATTTATAGACAGAGAAAAAAGAACAAAAGAAGAGAGAGAAAAGGAGAAAGAGAGAGAGAAAGAATGAAGAACAGTAACACAAAGATGGCGGCTGTGTGTGGGTTGGTTTTTCTATTAACTGGAGCAGATGTTCAGGTGTGAACACTCACTCGCACACTCGCACACTCACACTCTCTCTCTCTGTATGTCTATAGGGGTGTGTGCACAGATGTAGGTATGCATGTTGGGCGAAGGGGCGTGGCCTCTACAGCACCAGCCCCTCGTAGGCGGGGCCCTCTGACTCGGGCGACTCCCTCTGCAGGCGCAGGTGCTCCAGTGTGTTGTGAAAGTGTTTGTTGATCTGCTCCGTCTCCTCGCTCGCCTCCAGGTTGGGCAGGTCCTCACGGATCTTCTGGATCAACTGGTTCAGGACCTGAACGGTCACCTGTGGAACACACACACACACACACACACACACACACACACACACACACAGATGAAATCAGGAATGTAGCTGAATATTAATGAGTTCTTATATAATGTATAAATCTGCTGCAGACAGACAGACAGACAGATAATAGTACGGACAGTAAGGAATAAAACACACTGCGTCATGCTGTTATAGGAAAATAATCAACTCTAGTGTGGTGTGATGAATCAGAGTTGTCCAGCAGGCACTAAGGTGTTTTATTCCTCTTACACCACTGCAATTTCCCTAATGATTATATTTTTATTTATTAAAGAATGACACATCATACTTTTTATCCATTCGTAGTTACATTTAATGTTTTGTGGACGAGTTCGTTCTTGTTCTCACGTGCATTATAGCAGCTGTAAACAGTTGTCCCCTCACCAGCCTCCGTTTTTTTCTCTCTTGAAGTTAATATGACAAAAAAAAAACAAAAAAAAAAAAACAAAAAAAAAAAAACGTAGCCCAGAATCCGCAAAGCGTAAACTCCTCTGTCCTGGAGATGTCGGAAAACTTAACGTTACAGCTTTACTTGTGAGTGTTACAAAGCACTGACACTGGAGACTCCTTCCATAAATGAACACATTTCTCCTTACAGAAAACTTCACCGTATCAACGCTTACACACGATTTTAATCTGTTTATTACTATCAGAACATCCAGCTATGAATGAGCTGTTACTATAGAAACGATATCGTATTAAAACGAGTGCATTAATATAAACCTGTGATTTGCAGCTGCACTGCTGTCAGAGTTAATCAACATCTTCTGGCCAATCAGTGCACAGAAAGAAAAGCTCGACAGAGCAGGAAGTAAAGAAAGAGATGTTAATACACAATACACAAGTGCAGCCTGAGAGAATGGAAGAGGAAGTGGAGAGCGAGAGGAAGACGGGTGAGAACATCCATCTGCTTTTCAGCTCTTTACACCGGAGAGACTCGAAGGGCTTGAAAAGGCTTAATGTAGGTCATGTGTGAAAAATACCGACGGCCAGAAATGCAACGAGATGAAAGCCTGGTGGAAATACGTGCGTGTTGTGTCTGTGTGTGTGTGTGTGTGTGTGTGTGTGTGTGTGTGTGTGCATGTACGCTTTGGGTTGTGTGCTGTGTGTGTGTTTGTGGTCTCCTGTTAAATTACAGCAGGAGAGAGGTCTGCTTCTGCACCTGAGAGGCCACTGAGATGAGGCAGTAATGAGAAGCAGACTGCAGCTGGGAACACCTGGAGTGCACATGAGTGAGGGCGAGATAGAACAGGAAGAGAAAGAGAGAGTATTTTCTCTTCTCATCAGTGCTGTGTGATGGACTGTGGTGACCGTCATGTGCTCCGGAGGCAGCGAGTCGCTCTGAAATGCTGCTGTCCAATAAGGAACGTGCAACGACGCCACAAACTGGTGTCCTTGTCATAAGATTAGAGAGTATGAATTATCTACTGAACGTAGCACAAGGATCAGTCTTGAGTTTTTAAAAAGAAAGAAAAGAAAAAAGGGTTTGAGTCATTTTACAAATAACACCACTATCGCATAGACTTATCTAGATTCACATTATCTTCATATTTAGATGATACAATCGACGTTTATTTATTTTTCGCAAAATATCGCGCAGATGGAACATCGTCTCTGTAGCTGTTCTCCAGAAAAGCTCCATGCGTTAATCCTGGGGGCACTAATCACCCGCTAACAGTTCTGTCACGCTGTTCTGGGATAAAAATCCACAACAGGGTGCTGTTATGAAGTGGAGTCACTTTCACCACCCTGTAGGATTATTTTCCTACATCACTACGTTCCGAAGTGTTTTATTCCTCTTATACGACAGCTTTCTTTATCGCAGTGCTATAAACAGTCACTCCATCACCATCGCCCTTTCCTTTTTCCTCTCTCTTGAAGCTAAATTGTCTGAAGATGTCCCAAAACGTAAGCTTCATCTCTGACTGGCACAAAGTGCTGACACTGGAGACTCCTTCCATAAAT
The DNA here is from genome assembly GCF_027358585.1 of Pangasianodon hypophthalmus. Classification (NCBI taxonomy): domain Eukaryota; kingdom Metazoa; phylum Chordata; class Actinopteri; order Siluriformes; family Pangasiidae; genus Pangasianodon; species Pangasianodon hypophthalmus. The sequence continues at coordinate 2,520,163 of NC_069734.1, read as the reverse complement.
GTTAAACAAACATCTCCTTACACAAAATGTCACCATATCAACAATTACACGTTTTTTAACCTGTTTTGTGGTCGTGATGTTCATCCGCTTACGTCAGGACAGCAAATTACAGCGTATTAAAATCAGCGCGTGAACGAAACGAGACGAAATATCAGATCCTCTATTTAACCAGATGATTGTTATCTGTTTTCTAACTAGTCAGTTTCTAGCACATTAAATAAATAATATAAATCAATACATAATGAAACAAAACATTTTCCATCACACTGCCATAAAGCAGCGCAGCTTTGGTTACGAATTTTTACAAATTTTTACGAATTTAACTATTACGCTACATCAGCGACATTATCAGAGCAGAAGAAGGAATTTGATTACTCTCTCATTTTCAGTAACGTAACCAGATCACCACACGTTTTACGTTAGCTGCCACTTCTCCACTTTTTAGCGTAGTTAATTAGGTTTCCATGAGCAGCACACTGCAGATTTTATTTGCCCTCGGAGAGCAGTAATGAATTGATGATTTTTTTTATTGTTTTATGGATGTTTCTGCTGGTTAAAGTTACAGGACTAATAAATACAACATGAGCAACAGTGAGCTGAAGGTGGACTGAGATCGATAGCAGTGTGCACTCTGTGTTTATCTGCTGTTTTCAGTGTTCTCTCACACACACACACACACACACACACACACACACCGAGCTCTTTCATCTCAGGGCATTTCTGGACTTCAAGCTTTCAGCTATAACCTAAATCCTATTGATCCTATTGTAAGAATTGTGTGTGTGTGTGTGTGTTTGTTTCTCCCTGCTGGATAAATAAATGGATGAATAACCGCTATATGTGAGACATACACAGCATGCTGGTTCAGTATGTTTGTTTCTCTTTGATCATTTTGCAGAAATGGATTTAATATTTAGAAACATACACATACACACACACATACACACACATGCACACGCACGTCTTTTTCAGGTTATATGCAGGTCTTGATTCTACACATCACGTCACACTGTACTAAGAAACCATTTAAAAATTCATAAGAACAAATTTATCTCGGCATCTCGTCGGTTTATTCAGAAATACACCTGGGCTTCAGTAGAGGAGAGTGAACAGACTAAAAACCAAACACAGGACCAGGATTCTTCACTCTGCGGGCCAGAATCCATTGTTTTTTCGAGGCAAAAAAGGGCAAAAGGACAAAAGAAGGGCAAGAGCAGTTTGTTTTGGCTTGTGCTGGAGTGTGGTGATAAAATTCAGGGTCAGTGAGGGTTAAACGCGCCGCAGGAAATAAACAGAAAACACCAAAGAATGGGAAATGAACTAATTTAAAATCGTGAAGAAAAAGTTCTGTTCCTGCTTTGCTAAATATTAATACCATTATTTTCAGATAAACAATGAAGCAGCAAAATGGAAAGAAGAGCGTTCCTGTTTTATTATGTATTATGCTAAGGATAATTTGTAAAGTGTTTTGTGGATGTCCAAGATGGCTGCCATAACGTTCAAGCGTTCAGCTACACGCTTGAACAGAGACACTCAACACGTCTACGATTCCATTTATTCAGCATTTCGGTTAATTATTTCATTAAATGTAGAGTAGAGAAGGATAGAAAGAAAGAGTTGAGCGTACCGCATCGTTCTCTCGCTCGTAGAAACACACGTAACGGTTGAGGATCTCGATGAAGAGCTGCACTTGCAGAGACGGGTCCATGCACTGGTTGGCGATCTTCAGGGCCTTCTTCAAGCACTCCATCACACGCTTCCCGTCACGGATCTGTCACACACACACACACACACACACACACACACACACAGAAAGGGTGAGCATCTGCAAAACATCCTCACAAAGCTATTTCCATTTAGTCAAAGCAATGATTCAGCTCAGAAAGTATGACTCAGCGCTTTACAACGATTCTGCACGAGAGAGATGCTTTGAGCTGGAAGCTGTCTCCAGGCTCCCTAAATCCGTCGCTAAGGGCAACGACAGCATCGGTACGAAATCACTGTGCTGTGTTGTGCAGCGAGACGAAGCAGAAGACCTCTGTTTGCTTTATAATGGTTACAGAACACCATGTTTCCACTGAAACGCTGCACGTTAACTGGGTCTTTGTGAACCACTGAAGAAAGCGGGTCATTTCCTTCAGCAAAGAACATCATGCACTAACAAACGACAAGAAAAGAAACGTAAAAAAGCGGCAGGTTGTCGTTTATTTTTATGCACGTGCGTGACACGGAGCTGCGACTTCAGCGGAAGGTGACGTCTGAATTGAGATTTTCTCATCATGATGCAAATTATTTAAGACAAATCCAAACGGTTGGCTCGAATGATTCCTCGAAACAATCCTAAGGTGTGTGTGTTCTGACGTTTCTTCAGTTCCTCACTCACAACTTTAGCTCCTGTGGTATGCTAGCTTTTGTACTCTGTCCATATTCAGCTCTGTGCTAGCCTTTTGAACTTTGTATACCGCTAGCTTCATAAATAAACATGATATACACTGTATATTAACATTATAACAGCTTCTTCGTACCTATAGCTAAAGATGTTAGATATGAGAACGTTTCAGATAATTGTGTCCTTCATCACCACCTGGACACTTTGTTTGGAATAATGAAGGTACATTAAAAAGCTCAGCGATATTTTGTTGATTATTCCTGCATTACTCAGCTCAACACCAATATTACATCATCATCAAGCTTCTCCTGCTGTCTGGTCTCTTTGGTTTATATTATGACTACGGTTTCTCACTCGCAAAACGAACCAGATGTTAACTTTTTTCAAATTATGATCGTTTTGTGCAGGATAAACGATCAACGAATAAATCATGCCTCTATATTTTACTGTTGTGCATTTTAAACTTTCTTTTTAGAGACAGCAGGAAAAGAGCGAACGCTTCCTTACACTACAGCTTTATACTGAAAACGTTTGCTAGAGCATATAACGCAATCTTTACTGACGTGTCAATGAACTAATCAACTAACGCTCCATAAGATACAGAGTAATCTTTCCAGAGGTGTGCATGTGCAATCCATTAAAAAAATACAATAAAATCCAGACATAACCAATTCAGACAGGGCTAAAATCCCAGAGATGCTTCACCTCCCCGTGAAAAAGGAATAAGATGCGTGTAGCTACACCTCCTGACTCAGTGACTGCATATTAATCTGTAAAATTACAAAATCTTGAGAAGTGAAAGTCTGTAAACACTCACAACTCTTTAAAAATGTTAAGTGCTTTTTCTTGATTAAGTGCTGCAGTGCTTTGTTATTCTAGAGGGAATTTCAGAAGGTCGTTTCTCGCAGCTCTACTACACTACGGCGTATCTGCTTGATTAGCACTAGCCTCCTGAATGTTAGGAAATGCAAATGAACAGAGAAATCCATGCATGATGGGACGAAGCCTGTGCAGCAAGCAATACCTTCGCTTCAACACGAAAAGATTAATCAAATCAGATTACACACATGACGTCAAACTGATCCGTCTCTCCGGATTAATCTCGATGGCAAATCAAACTGAATATTGTACAAATGGGGGAAAAAAAAAAAAAAGGAGAAAGTCGTGACATTTCTGACATTCATCTCCACGTTAATATGCAGTAGCTGCTCCGGAAGCTCACAGGCTCACAGCTCTGTCGGTCTAATCCAAATCCATGTTTCCCTACATATCACACACTTCCGTCTAAACACACTAGCAGAATATATCACACCGTGTGCTATACAACCGTCCCTAATGAACCAGGATTCATTTTATCTTCTGCTACACAATACAATTTTTCCCTTTGTTCAACAGCCGAAAAAATCAAACTGATTTAGTATTTTTATTAGAACAGGTGCAAATGAACTCCAAATAGACGGGAAAAAACAGCCGCAGGACGAGAATGTTTTCTCAAGTAGGAGAATGTTAGTATTAATCAATTACTGGACATTTTATTTAGCTCAGTTTACACTTCCTCTGTTTAAACAGTGGCCATGAAAAGCACACAAGCGTGTGTTCTTGCACTTACGCTACTAGGCTCGTTCTTTATAACGTCAGCTCAGGTGCTTCTCAAACTTTTTCCGCAAAAGACCCCAAACGGACATTACGATTTTTCTGCAACCCCAAGCCCTGACCACCCTACATCCTTTACATTCCAGATATAAACTGTATATAAAAAGACAAATTAAAGTATTTTTTTCCTACAATTCTGCAAGCAACAAATCACAATGCACAGAAGAAGGATATCAACCGTTCTTTTATACGTTCCTTCTATCCGGTTTACAAATAAAATGGCTTCTAATCCCAGATTTGCAGAGTGCAGCAGTTCTCAGTTACTTACTAAATCCAGTTTAATCCTATTAGTAATTCTAATTACATTTAATTAATTTATTAGAATATACTGTATTACTACTAATGTAGCAGGGTGGCTTAGTGGTTAGCACTCTGCCTCACAACTCCGGGGTTGAGGGTTCGAATTCCACCTCCGGGTTTCCTCCTCCAGTCCAAAGACGTGTGTTGTAGGCTGACTGGCATTTCCAAATTGTCTGTAGTGTATGAATGGGTGTGTGAGTGTGTGTGATTGTGTCCTGCAATGGGTTGGCACCCCATCCAGTGCCACGAGTCCCCTGGGATACGCTCCAGGCTCCCTGCGACCCTGTGTAGGATAAGCGGGACAGAGAATGGATGGATGGAGGGATGGATGGACGGATGGATGGGTATTACTACTATATTCCCTTAAATGAGACAGCGTACTGTAGACAGCGCACTGAAAACTCTGACTGGCGTACTCTAAAGTTCACGCATGTCATTTCCATGTTTTCAGCTTTAATTAATGCTTCACCCCAGAGCGTGTTTTATTCCATTCACACCTCTCTATAAATAAATAAATTGCTAATTACTCTCTAATTTTGTCAGCACCTCTGGGTAAACACGTAGCAGGAACTTTGATTTCGTGCTGCAAGCATGAGACCCTGCGCTGAGGAGCGCTGAGCTATCTAAAGAACCTCAAGCACGTTCAGAATACAGCATCATTATTATTATTAATCAGCGTTTTAGATCCTGGAGATGTTTGAAATGTTCCCTCGATGTTTCAGAAACCAAACATTTCTGAAAATTCTGCAAGCACTATCAAATCGTGCACTATCACTACACGCGTCTCAAATCGTTCACCACACACTTTCTAATTAACTATCCAATACCGGGATTTTTGTAAAGCAGTAACAATAAATAAATAAACAAATAAATAAATAAACAAACATATTAAACAAAATCTTACAGGGTGGTACCAGCAGAATAACCTCCACAGGAACAACTATTCATTTCATAAGCCAAAATGGCTGGTTTCAACTTTTTGCTCATAATTTCCTTCCATGCTAAAAAAAAAAAAAAAAAAAAAAAGAAAATCAATCAATAAATCACACGGTCCTCTGATGGCTCCGCCCCTTCCCCGACCGAGTACAAACACTATCATCTCAGACATTCTCATTGCAATAGTTATTTATACCACAGTGCTGCTGGATTGTGATTGGTCAGAAGGTGTTGATTAATTTTCTGTAACAGCAGCTCTGACAGAAGTGCAGGTTTATATAAATTCTAATACGTTATGGTTTCTATAGTAACATCTCGTTCACAGGGACTTGTACGGCAGACGCTCCACTAATAATAAACGAATGAAAAAAAAAGTGCATAATCGTTATTGATATGCTGAAGTTTTCCGTACGGAGACATTTATTTAACGTTTATGGAAGGAGTCTCCAGTGTCAGTGCTTTGTAACAGTCAGAGGTAAACTTTTTTCCCCCGACATCTTCAAGGCCAGAGGAGTTTTACGGTTGCTTTACGGTTGCTCAGTAACTGCGTTTTTTAGGCTGGCGAGCGAACGACTGTTCATAGCGTGAGTAATGACAGGTGCTAACTTGCTATCTGACAAATTGTTGTGATATTAAGAGGAATAAACACTTCATTCCATGCTGTTATTGGAAAATAATCAACTTCAACACGCTTCATCACACCACCCTGTCGTCGATTATTTTGCGTAGCTGCGTATTTTGAACAGTGTGTGGTAGCCATGGTAACCCATGTCTCACCTTTACTGCAGGGTAATTTCAGCCAATCACAGAAAAGTATTTAAATTCATCTCTCTTTTAAACGCTGTATATAAACAAAGAGCATTTTTGTGACCTTCACCCTAAACAAACCGCCCTGTGTCGCAAATTCTTACTGTTTAAAAACCCCCGGAATACAGGAAGAAGCCGATTTTCACAATATTTCATATTTTTATAGCACACTGCTTATCGTATCTGCACTACATGCATTAATCAGACGCCGAGTTTGAGACACGGCTGCAGTCGCTCCGCTGTCTCCTCTGTCTGCGTGCCATTTTTAGAGCCTAATTTGAGCTCGTGGGATGTTTCCTTCTCCAAACCTGTCCTCGGGGCAGAATCCACTCCACTCCTGCTGTAAGTGAGAACAGGAAGTGCTGCTGCTGCAATTCGCTCTCTGACACGCTCACACACTACTACAGTCTGCTACGTATATTACCACAACTCCATCCTCATCTCTTCTCTTGGATTTAATGCTACAGTTTATTTATTAATATGTCTTGTTTATTTATTAAGATTCCTGCCTAGTCTTCACTTATTTATTTAAAAAACAGAACTTCCAGTGATCATTTTTAACCATGGACACAATGCTGAACAAGTGATGGAAAGTGTGCAAAAGCAGATCGAGTCTGTCAACAGAAACACCTACTAACACCACTCATGTTCTCAGAAAAGCACATTAGGAGATCATTTATCATGATATGGACGTCATATTGTTATTTTGGCCCGCCCCACTCACTGGCTTCTCACTGTACCACCCTGGAAGCTAATTTTACATGTAAAAGTAAATTTAAAAAATAGTCTATTTTCCACTCCTCTTCCTTTTCAGATTGTTATATAACAAAAAGAAGAAGAAGAAGAATAGGATGGGTATACAGATGAACAGATCGAGATAAGCAGACAGATATACAAACAGACAAATACACAGATAGAGAATCAGATGGATAATCAGACAGACATATTGACAGATCTGACAGAAAGACAGTCAGAATCTGACAGACAGACAGACAGATATATAAATAGACACATACTTAAAGACAGATAGACAGATAAATGTACACTACTCAGACTTAGACAGACCAACAGACAGATAAATAGATAGACAGACTGATAGAGAATCTGACAGACAGACAGACAGACAGACACACAGGTTTCTGTCACTTCGTTAGAACTCTGCAGTAGAAGTAAATCTGATGTGGTATTTCTGGCCCGTCTCTCTGCCCCTGTAATACAGTGCAGCGTTTCAACCTTCAGCAAGAACCAAGTGAACACTACACGACCGAGGACGTCTTAAAGAAAGGAAAAAACGCAGCTATGGTAACTGAGATAACCAGAGAAAGATGGGTAAAGAAACACGACAGAGTCTCTCCCTCTCTTTCTCCAGAGTCGTGTTTCTTTACTCGTGGTTTATCTCGGCACTGATCATCTCTCGTGCTCTGTACATCCCCACGCTTAAAACTCTAGTACATAGAGGGCAGGCCCACCCACAGGCCCACCCACAGGCACACCCACAGGCACACCCACAGGCACACCCACAGGAACACCCACAGGAACACCCACAGGCCCACCCACAGGAACACCCACAGGAACACCCACAGGAACACCCACAGGCCCACCCACAGGAACACCCACAGGAACACCCACAGGAACACCCACAGGCCCACCCTCAGACACACCCTCAGACACACCCTCAGGCACACCCTCAGGCACACCCTCAGGCACACCCTCAGGCACACCCACAGGCACACCCACAGGCACACCCACAGGCACACCCACCTCATCTCCATTCTTGTCGGTGTTGCGTCCGGACCAGAAGAGGTGAGCGCAGATGCTGACGGCGCGGCACTGGTCGGGTTTCTTCAGCAGTTTGGATGCAGCGAGAGCGCACTGGGTTCTCAGAGGCTCGTGGTTCTCCTCGCTGAAACAGCGCATGCGCTCGAACGTGCCGATGATCAGCGTGATGGCTGCAAGCTGGGCCTTAGAGTCACTGATCTCATCCTCATACAGAGAGAACGCCTGAGAGAGAGACAGACGAGAGGAGAGAGGGAGTGAGACAGGGGAGAGAGAGAGACAGGGGAGAGAGAGAGAGAGTGAGTGAGAGAGAGGGAGTGAAACAGGGGAGAGAGAGAGACAGGGGAGAGAGAGTGAGTGAGAGAGAGGGAGTGAAACAGGGGAGAGAGAGAGACAGGGGAGAGAGAGTGAGTGAGTGAGTGAGTGAGAGAGAGGGAGTGAAACAGGGGAGAGAGAGAGACAGGGGAGAGAGAGTGAGTGAGAGAGAGGGAGTGAGACAGGGGAGAGAGAGAGACAGGGGAGAGAGAGTGAGTGAGAGAGAGTGAGTGAGACAGGGGAGAGAGAGAGACAGGGGAGAGTGAGTGAGTGAGAGAGAGGGAGTGAGACAGGGGAGAGAGAGAGAGACAGGGGAGAGAGAGTGAGTGAGTGAGAGAGAGGGAGTGAGACAGGGGAGAGAGAGAGACAGGGGAGAGAGAGTGAGTGAGTGAGAGAGAGGGAGTGAGACAGGGGAGAGAGAGAGACAGGGGAGAGAGAGTGAGTGAGAGAGAGTGAGTGAGAGAGAGGGAGTGAGACAGGGGAGAGAGAGAGACAGGGGAGAGAGAGTGAGTGAGTGAGTGAGAGAGAGGGAGTGAAACAGGGGAGAGAGAGAGACAGGGGAGAGAGAGTGAGTGAGAGAGAGGGAGTGAAACAGGGGAGAGAGAGAGACAGGGGAGAGAGAGTGAGTGAGAGAGAGGGAGTGAAACAGGGGAGAGAGAGAGACAGGGGAGAGAGAGTGAGTGAGAGAGAGGGAGTGAGACAGGGGAGAGAGAGAGACAGGGGAGAGAGAGAAGGAGTGAGACGGGGAGAGAGAGGGAGAGAGAGAGAGAGTGCAGGAGAGAGGGAGAGAGAAAGTGAGACCGGGGTGGGGATGAAGACCAACACAGAAAGTGAGCCAGAGGCAATGACAGAGCAAAAAAAAACGAAGGGAGCCAAAAAAGAAAAAGAGGGGTACAGATAGAGGGAGCAAGACAGAAAAACAGTGTGATAGACAGATAGATAAATAGACAGAGTGACATGCAGAAGAGACAGACACACACAAGCAGACAGACAGACAGACAGAGAGACAGACAGATGTAGTGTATGACTAATAGGAACATTCAGTTGCAGCGCTCGGTTTCATGCTGAAAACTTTCTTTAAAAGTGTTTTTTGTTTTTTTCTGGAGAACTTCTCCCGCTGTTCAGTGAGGACAGTACACACGTGTCCACTTTTCACCTCCCCCTGTCCCTGAGCGTCTCACTGTGAGCCGCTGCTGCATTATTTCTTTTTCTAACCCCCCGTCTCTCAGCCTGAAGACACACTGCAGACGCCGCTCCGGTACCTGAGACATGAACTCGTAGGCGACGGTCTCGTGGTTCTCGAAGCCGATCTCTCCGGCGGCGAGCGCCCCCTGCAGGAAGAGACGCAGCGGCAGCTCTGCCAGCTCGGCCTTTATCAGCGCGCTGATGGTCTGATGGGCGAAGGAGAAGATCTTCTGGCACTTCTTCTCCCACTTATCGTCCTGCAGGTGAGAGGACAAAAAGAGACAAGATTACGGATTCAGAGAACTGATGAGTCACACGAGGGGGAAATAAATGACATGTAATGACGAACTGATTTTAAAAAATAAATAAATCAATTCCACATGGTTCTCTGATGACTACAACTCATGAAAACTGGGACAAGACAAGAGGGAAAATTTATCTCCGGATTGGGGCTGATGACGTTTGTGAAACGTATTTTGGTCTAATCGCTCGCTCATTGTCAGTCAGTCAGCGCTACACCTGCTGACTCCTGAGGCGAATGCCTGAGGCAAGAGGAACATGAAACCCAGAACACACACTCACACCTCTGTTATTTGCTACTCTGTCACTGCAGCTCCATACAGAGCAACAACGTGGAGATTTTGTTCTTGTAAAAATTTAAAAAAAAGAAAGAAAGAGAATAAGGAAAGAAGAGGAGAGAAGGCAAGAACATCCATTTCATCCATTCATCAAGAAAGAAAGATAAACAATCAAGGAAACAGAAGAAAGAAAGAAAATAAATCAGAAAAAAAAGAAGAAAGAAGGCAAGAACACCCATCCATCCATCAAAAAAAATAAAGAAACAAAAGAAACATCAGAAACAGAAAAAAAAAAAATAGAAGGAAAGAATGAAAAAAGAGTAAAACGAAAGCGAGAGCATCCATTCCATCCATCCACAAAGAAATATATTTCAAAATTTTCTCTTCATGGCAAAATTGCTTTAATAAGGAACCAAACAAATTAAGAATCATTTTTAAAAAAAATAATTTAATAAAAGCAGCTTTTTTTTTTGCTTTTTGTCAGGACTAAAATGATCACACAGCCACTCTGTATTCTGAAGATAATTCAGGCTGGAAAACAGAGAAACACACACACACAGACCACTGTGATTTTACTTCCGTCCGAGTGTGTGTGTGTGTGTGTGTGTGTGTGTGTGTGGAGAGAGGTGTGAAATGGAGATGTACCGAGGAGGCGTTGTCTTTGTAGCGGAAGGCCAGCTGATAGGCGGCGAACACCAGCGGAGGCAGCGTGTAGCGGATCCTCTGATTACCCCCGGCTCCGAAGTGCTTCCTGGCTGTGTTTAAAATCTGTAGGAGGCACAAATTAGGATGAGAAACTGTGGGGCGTGTTTGAATAATTCATCACCCCGTAACAGCGAGACGTCTTCTGTAGGTTCAACAGATTCCATATTCATTAGAGACTCATTAAGACAATTTGGAGCGTTCTGTTAAAACGGCATATATGATGTGTTTCATGGTGTTTTACTTAAGCGGATTTGAGAGAGAGAGAGAGGGAGAGGGAGGGAGACAGAGAGAGAGAGAGACATTGAAGCACCTTAGCTAATTAAAAATAAATAAATAAATAAATGAATAAATAAATAAAAGCCATTTTGTATAACTTTCAGCTCCTCACAGAGTAACATTCACATAAAGAACAAACGGTCATTAATCAAGTTCAGGTCATTTAGGAGCTTTATTGAGATCCTCCTTAAATTATTCATATCGCAATTTAAAATAATTACAATAAATGGTTTCTATTTGCTACTTTAATAGGTTTAATAGTTCACCTGCTGTCTTCTAATCACTAACTTTAATTGCACATAGCGCAAGGGTTTTCAGACAATGTCACAAAGACGACCTGCAAAATGATCTGTGTGGAGAATAAACAGCGTTGAGTCCAGATTCAGGAGAGATTTAAAACACGATCGAAGAAATCACTGAACTAGCATGGAGAGGCGTGAATACAAGATAGAATTTACAGAAAGAAAAACAAGAAAGTACTACACACCAGGTACTGTAGAGCTTTATAAGAGTACAGTGAGAGTACTACACACCAGGTACTGTAGTGATGTATAAGAGTACAGTGAGAGTACTACACACCAGGTACTCTAGAGATTTATACGAGTACAGTGAGAGCACTACACACCAGGTACTCTAGAGATTTATACGAGTACAGTGAGAGCACTACACACCAGGTACTGTAGAGATTTATACGAGTACAGTGAGAGTACTACACACCAGGTACTGTAGAGATTTATACGAGTACAGTGAGAGCACTACACACCAGGTACTGTAGAGATTTATAAGAGTACAGTGAGAGTACTACACACCAGGTACTCTAGAGATTTATACGAGTACAGTGAGAGCACTACACACCAGGTACTGTAGTGATTTATACGAGTACAGTGAGAGTACTACACACCAGGTACTGTAGAGATTTATAAGAGTACAGTGAGAGTACTACACACCAGGTACTGTAGTGATTTATACGAGTACAGTGAGAGTACTACACACCAGGTACTGTAGAGATTTATAAGAGTACAGTGAGAGTACTACACACCAGGTACTGTAGAGATTTATAAGAGTACAGTGAGAGTACTACACACCAGGTACTGTAGAGATTTATAAGAGTACAGTGAGAGTACTACACACCAGGTACTCTAGAGATTTATACGAGTACAGTGAGAGCACTACACACCAGGTACTGTAGAGATTTATAAGAGTACAGTGAGAGTACTACACACCAGGTACTGTAGAGATTTATACGAGTACAGTGAGAGCACTACACACCAGGTACTGTAGAGATTTATACGAGTACAGTGAGAGCACTACACACCAGGTACTGTAGAGATTTATACGAGTACAGTGAGAGCACTACACACCAGGTACTGTAGAGATTTATACGAGTACAGTGAGAGTACTACACACCAGGTACTGTAGAGATTTATAAGAGTACAGTGAGAGTACTACACACCAGGTACTGTAGAGATGTATAAGAGTACAGTGAGAGCACTACACACCAGGTACTCTAGAGATTTATACGAGTACAGTGAGAGCACTACACACCAGGTACTGTAGAGATTTATACGAGTACAGTGAGAGTACTACACACCAGGTACTGCAGTAATGTGTAAGAGTACAGTGAGAGTACTACACACCAGGTACTGTAGAGATGTATAAGAGTACAGTGAGAGTACTACACACCAGGTACTGTAGAGATGTATACGAGTACAGTGAGAGTACTACACACCAGGTACTGTAGAGATTTATACGAGTACAGTGAGAGTACTACACACCAGGTACTGTAGAGATTTATACGAGTACAGTGAGAGTACTACACACCAGGTACTCTAGAGATTTATACGAGTACAGTGAGAGCACTACACACCAGGTTCTGTAGTGATGTATACGAGTACAGTGAGAGCACTACACACCAGGTACTGTAGAGATTTATAAGAGTACAGTGAGAGTACTACACACCAGGTACTCTAGAGATTTATACGAGTACAGTGAGAGCACTACACACCAGGTACTGTAGAGATTTATACGAGTACAGTGAGAGTACTACACACCAGGTTCTGTAGTGATGTATACGAGTACAGTGAGAGTACTACACACCAGGTACTGTAGTGATGTATAAGAGTACAGTGAGAGTACTACACACCAGGTACTGTAGTGATTTATACGAGTACAGTGAGAGTACTACACACCAGGTACTGTAGTGATGTATAAGAGTACAGTGAGAGCACTACACACCAGGTACTGTAGTGATTTATACGAGTACAGTGAGAGTACTACACACCAGGTACTCTAGAGATTTATACGAGTACAGTGAGAGTACTACACACCAGGTACTGTAGAGATTTATACGAGTACAGTGAGAGCACTACACACCAGGTACTGTAGAGATTTATATGAGTACAGTGAGAGTACTACACACCAGGTACTGTAGAGATTTATACGAGTACAGTGAGAGCACTACACACCAGGTACTGTAGAGATGTATAAGAGTACAGTGAGAGTACTACACACCAGGTACTGTAGAGATTTATAAGAGTACAGTGAGAGTACTACACACCAGGTACTGTAGAGATTTATACGAGTACAGTGAGAGTACTACACACCAGGTACTGTAGTGATGTATAAGAGTACAGTGAGAGTACTACACACCAGGTACTGTAGAGATTTATAAGAGTACAGTGAGAGTACTACACACCAGGTACTGTAGAGATTTATACGAGTACAGTGAGAGCACTACACACCAGGTACTGTAGAGATTTATACGAGTACAGTGAGAGTACTACACACCAGGTACTGTAGAGATTTATAAGAGTACAGTGAGAGTACTACACACCAGGTACTGTAGAGATTTATACGAGTACAGTGAGAGTACTACACACCAGGTACTGTAGTGATGTATAAGAGTACAGTGAGAGCACTACACACCAGGTACTGTAGTGATTTATACGAGTACAGTGAGAGTACTACACACCAGGTACTGTAGTGATTTATACGAGTACAGTGAGAGTACTACACACCAGGTACTGTAGTGATGTATAAGAGTACAGTGAGAGTACTACACACCAGGTACTGTAGAGATTTATAAGAGTACAGTGAGAGTACTACACACCAGGTACTGTAGAGATTTATACGAGTACAGTGAGAGCACTACACACCAGGTACTGTAGAGATGTATAAGAGTACAGTGAGAGTACTACACACCAGGTACTGTAGAGATTTATACGAGTACAGTGAGAGTACTACACACCAGGTTCTGTAGTGATGTATAAGAGTACAGTGAGAGCACTACACACCAGGTACTGTAGTGATGTATACGAGTACAGTGAGAGTACTACACACCAGGTACTGTAGTGATGTATAAGAGTACAGTGAGAGTACTACACACCAGGTACTGTAGTGATGTATAAGAGTACAGTGAGAGTACTACACACCAGGTACTGTAGAGATTTATACGAGTACAGTGAGAGCACTACACACCAGGTACTCTAGAGATTTATACGAGTACAGTGAGAGTACTACACACCAGGTACTGTAGTGATGTATAAGAGTACAATGAGAGTACTACACACCAGGTACTGTAGTGATTTATACGAGTACAGTGAGAGTACTACACACCAGGTACTGTAGTGATGTATAAGAGTACAGTGAGAGTACTACACACCAGGTACTGTAGAGATTTATACGAGTACAGTGAGTGTACTACACACCAGGTACTGTAGAGATTTATACGAGTACAGTGAGAGTACTACACACCAGGTACTGTAGAGATTTATACGAGTACAGTGAGAGTACTACACACCAGGTACTGTAGAGATTTATACGAGTACAGTGAGAGTACTACACACCAGGTACTGTAGAGATTTATACGAGTACAGTGAGAGTACTACACACCAGGTACTGTAGAGATTTATACGAGTACAGTGAGAGCACTACACACCAGGTACTGTTGGTCCGGATCGTCGGAATGCAGCAGGTGGATGAAGCGGCCCACTAAACTCTGCTCCTCTGCAAAGTCCTCTGGGTCGGGATCCTCTGCAGGCTGATCTGGCTGGTCCTGGATCAGTGTGGACACCAGGTTCAGGATCGCATCCACCTGCAAAGAAACACACACACACACACACACAATTAGCAATAAAGACAGAGCAGAGAGAGACTGAGAGAAAGAGAGACAGAGAGAGAGAGAGAGGGAAGAGAGCGAGACAGACATGGAAAAAGAGACAGAGGCAACCAGATTGAGAGACAGACGAACAGAGACAGAAAGAGAAAGAAAGACAGAGGGACACAGAGTTAGGCAGACTGAGAGATACATACAAAGTGATAAACATACAGAGAGTCAGACAGGTAGACCGAAAGACAGAGACAGAAACAGCTTTAGAGATACAGACAGACAAAGACAAAGGGACAGAGACACCTTGAGAGACAGAAAAAAAAAATAGATTACTAGACTAGCTTACTAGACACAGACAGGTACAGGCAGACAGAGAGAAAGAAACAGACAGACAGCTAGAGAGAGAGACAGAGAGGAAAAAGACAGATCGAGAGAAAGATAGACTGAAACAGACAGACATATGCAAAGAGTCAGACAGACAGACAGACAGACAGAGAGAGAAACAGACAGAACCACCGACTACAACAGACAGGCAGACAGATACACAGACAGACAGCTTGAAGAGACACAGACACACAGAGACATGTGGAGAAATAGAGAGAGAGAGACAGACAAATACACAAAGATGCAGACAAATAAGAGACAGAAAGACAGCCTCCAAGACACAGAGAGACAGATAGAGAGAGACAGACAGAAAGCAGAATGGACCATCTATAATGTGGTCCACAGGGAGCGAGTGCATGTTGCTGCTCAGTGAAACTTCTCTGATAAACCCATCACAGCTAATAAACTTTAATAACCATGTTGACAACATCATTACACGCTCTCCTGAATTCTACACGAAAAGCAAATAAAACCAAACCAAGAACTTTATAAACTAATAAGATGTCCCTTTTTTCCTCCGTATACCCGCCCCACCTAACTCAGATACAGCATTTCAAATATCGAGCCACTTCATCTAGAACAAACAAGTTTAAACGGTTTTCCCCCCGCTGCCACTCCAACAGCCGCCCGAGTCACCGCGTGTTTGGGAACAGACATTCGAAAAAAAAAAAAAACATGGCAGGCCCCTCATTAAAGGAATGGAGTGAAATCAATACGTCCGTGCCTGTAATGAAGCCTCGGGGAGGGAAAGAGAGAGAAAGAGAAAGAGAGAGCGCAAGCGCGTCACATCTCAGCACTTATTGACTTTTTCTCTACCTGACCAGCTTTTATAACCAGCACCGCAATACAGCTCTGGAGAAAACCGCAGCACATGCAGAAGCACGAATGAATGAAGCAGTGTTTAAAATGCCACAACGCAGCGTTGGTTTAGTTGTGGTCGCCCAAGACCACAAACACGTTCACCAGCGTGACGCTGAGCAGGTGCAAAATAACAAGCTAGCGTCAAACTGCTTTAAAAAAAAGTTTAAAAAGCTAGATCTCATCCTCCACCACCAATTATTATACCGCACACACACACACACACACGCACACACACACACGCACTGAAGAGGCTAATAACGTGGGCTGGGGTTAATGCAGCCTGGAGCTACAAAGATTCCTCTGAACTTAGGGCAAATTATCTACAAATGAATCAAGCAAATGAAGACCTCAGAGAGGCAACACAGCCTGCTTTATTTATAAGGCAACTGAGTTGTGTCGAGGTTTTGTAAAGTCATCATCAGCCCACGGGAATTCAAGGACCTTCTTATCCTGTCTGTTGAGTATCTGCGCTGTTCAAATGACCAAAATAGACGTCTTGATCTACTGGCAAGCAAATAACAGAGTGTCTTCCTGCGACGTGTGTGGCGGCCGGTGACGCAAACGTTTTCTGAACACTGGGGCACGACAAGAGGAAAACAAAAGACAGCTAGAGCTGCTCTCTAACACTTCCTGCACTTTATTCATTTATTTATATTTATTCATTTTTCTCCCAACACATTTTTAAAGGATCTGCTGACAACGGAACCCTGGCGTGTTCTCCACCTCAGTGCGAGACGAGAACACAACAATCTCGAATCAAACGTGCCGTGTGTTTTGGGTTGCTGCATTCGCTCTCTA
The DNA here is from genome assembly GCF_027358585.1 of Pangasianodon hypophthalmus. Taxonomy (NCBI): domain Eukaryota; kingdom Metazoa; phylum Chordata; class Actinopteri; order Siluriformes; family Pangasiidae; genus Pangasianodon; species Pangasianodon hypophthalmus. Next base: position 2,503,092 of record NC_069734.1, on the reverse strand, counting down.
ACCCGAGCCAAAGGACAGAACCGTAGCGCTGCCGAAATGCCACGTGTTCTGGAGATTCGGATCAACAAACAGAAAGAGAAAATAAACTCAGGATGTGATACACAAAAGATATTCATATACTTATGTCAGCAATTATTCAGCTCCAGCTCAGTGTTTTTCATGCTCGGGTGATTTTTGTGATTTCTACACGCACTGACTAATGAATAAAAGAGTTTTTTAAGTCACTTTCAGCCTTACACACCCTTCGAAGAGCGTTAATTGGCTTTTTGGTTCCTTTAATTATGTGCAAATGCACTAATGCTCATTATTTGTGTGTGTTTATCGTCCTCTAGCCTTCATCAGGGTGAGCTTCTGACCACAGCATCACTGTCAGATAGAGATTTTTCAGTTAATCTCAATCTTTACTTTCAACCCTGCTGCATCTGAGCCGCTGCAAGAATAAATCATCATCCAAATATCACCTGCTCAGTGGTGCACTGGGTAGAGGGGTGCCAATAGATTTGTATAGCAAGAGTCAGTAATTATACATCTACAATGTGGTCTCTGTGGTAGGTATTGATTATAAAATGGCAGTTAAGGTCAAGCCGCTGCATTCCCGTCTCTGTACCTGCTCCTGGGCCACGATGGTGGTGTTGTAGTCCAGCGTGTTGCTGAGCACGTAGCAGCTCATGCTCTTGCGTGACTCGTAATCGAAGTACTCGAAGAGCAGCGGGAAGTGTTTGAGCTGAAGGACCGTCAGGATGTTGTTGTAGGTGTCCACGGGAATCTTCAGCAGCCTGGTGAGCTCCTTCGATACGGCGCTGCTCGTCGCAATGCTGCACAACAACATGGCGATTAATATAATATACAAAAAAACACTAAACTCACAAAGATCTTTTCATCGCTACTGAAGGAGTTTTTTTTTTTTTTTTTTTTAATACAACGTTAACATGGAAGAACCAGGGCCAATTTTAGTTCTTGAGTTGTTGATCCAGGAACCATTTTAGTTCCTAGAACCTCTTTTGAAATGGCGCTATTTCGCCTTCAAACTTTAGGCCACGCCCCCTACCCAAGTGACACCAAACTACGTGCCAAGGAAGAAAGTGATTTAAGCCCTATTGTCCATTTTTATACATAAGAGTGTGTATAACTATTATTAGTGTGCTTTTTGCCCATGTTAAACCGGTAGCTATACATTTTTCTTTCTTGTTATCTGTATCAGCCCCGTAGCTAGCCTCCAGCACAAAAGTTACTGTTCGACTACTATTTCCGAGTTTAATTTCTGTCAGAACTCTGAAGAACAAAAATAAGAACCTGTCAAAGTGGCAGTCATTCAGTGCCGCTTTCTCTGCATGACTCTGAACCACCACTCTTTACCTGCTTTTTTTTTTTAAAGCAAAGTGGTAACAATGACCGCATGAAAAGGGAACATGCTGCTGTATTTTCTACAGCGTGTGGCATTTCGGAAACTTGAAATGAGTATTCTTTAAATAAAAAAAAAAAAAAAAGGGTCTAAAAAAAAAAAAAAAAAAAAAAAAAAGGCTTTTACAAATCTGAGGTGACCTTAAACCCAGCGGCGACTGCGTGGGGAGTGAACCTCTCTGCCTGTAATTAAAGGCGAGCAGGATGGAGAGGCTTTTCTTTAAAAAGCCACCGGCTGGGTGGCACAAAGCGCTCATGCTCTACAATTACAATGAAGTCTTTTTTTTTTCTTTGCTTTAAATAACCTGCGTGTTGACATGAATAGAAAAAAAAAAATCTGACAGGGTAAATGTAGAGGAAATTAATGACTAACCATCAAAACATTTTTTTAATCAAAATAAAGATTTTTCCCCTTTATGTATATCCTGTAATTGCAGTATTTACGGTAGATGCAAGACTTCACCAGTTATGGTATAGTATTTTTGATAGCTTGGAGCTAGGCTTGTGGGATTTCGTGCTGTAATTGTCCAGTGAGATTTACTCCGAATATTTTATATCACCAGACCTTCCAACCTTTACGCATTTTCTCCACGTTAACGTCGACATACAATGCTGCGAGTTAGCACTCAAAAGGTGCTACACTAAAAGTGAGCCATTCAACAAACGAATCTGCAATGGTTTGAAAACGATTGCGTTAAACGACATCAATCTCACACTGGAGCACTCTTGCCTTGTCTCATGGAAATAAAGAATGTTTTGAGTTCATTATAGTTAAATAAAATACATCACTGTACGTATGACGTAGCTAACTTTAGACAAATATAACGTTAAGGTCAATTAACTATATTTTTTAATTTCAGTCCAAAAATGTTCAAAAACAGCACTTTCGGTTTTTGAAAAAGATCGAAGATTTTTAAAAAATTAGCATTAAAGTAGCACGAAATATAAAACAAAAGCTACTTAGTTTTGTTTAGGTGGTAGCCTTTTAGCACAAGTACGCAAGACTAACGAAGCACATTTTACACTACATTTGTGGTAAATGGAAAACTATGTACGTTTTTTTCCCCAAGTATCGATCGCTTTATGATCGCTAAACTGCGTCAACACTAACGGGACCAAAAAAACCTATTTTTGTCAGAACAATGCTAAGCCTTTACGCAAGATTTTACCCTATAAACAGACAGATCAATTTTTGTTTGCTTCTGGATTTTTTTTATTTTTCAGTTGCAAAGACAGTTTTAGTTTTCTTCACCACCAGTGTGTTTTTTAAATGCTAGATTAATACCGTGATATTTTCAGACAAGGTTTCATAACTGCTTCTCACACTTCTCAGATAATTATTTGGAAAATATTCCACTATCGATGACAAGAAATCGTTATCTTGTTACCAAAAAAAAATAATAATAAAAAATGCCCGAAAAAATGCCCAGCCTGTCCTACAAGCTAAGCGTGGAGGAAAAAAAAAAAAAAAAAAAAATCAAAGGGAACTGACAAACCGTTTAACATGGACAACAAAACAAAAGATCTTTTCATTTTTCTAGACTTTGGTCCTTGTCTGAAATTGGTGTGTCCTCTGTTCTACTCACTGTTCCAGGTTGAGTTTGTTGAAGATCTCCACGGTGCTCTCGAGAACCTTGTCTACGTAGTCAACGCGCTCAGGGTAGCATTTCATAGCCAAGTTAATGAGGGACACCTGCAGAGACACAACGTCCTCCGACGGCATGTCCTGACGAGACTGAAACAGCAAATCAACACAAACAACTCAACACACAACCATTTGTTATGACAGTAATGTGTCATTTAGTGCAAACAGGAGTCAGAGTTTAAAATACATAGTATAAAATACCTAGTACTTACACCCATCAGCCATAACATTAAAACCACCTGTCTAATATTGTGTACGTTCCTCTTGTGCCACCAAAACAGCTCTGACCTCTCGAGGCATGGTCTCCACAAGACCTCTGAAGGTGTGCTGTGGTATCTGGCCCCAAGACATTAGCAGCAGATCCTTTAAGTCCTGTAAGTTGCAAGGTGGAGCCTCCATGCATCGTTGTTTGTCCAGCAGTTTCCACAGATGTCCAGAGCATCACACTGCCTCTGCTGGCTTGCCTTCTTCCCGTAGTGCACTCTGGTGCCATCCCTTCCCCAGGTGAGCAACGCACACACACACCCAGCCTTCCACATGATGTAAAAGAAAACGTGATTCATCAGACCAGGCCACCTTCTTCCATTGCTCCATGGTCCAGTTCTGATGCTCATGTGTCTATTGTAGGAGCTTTGGGTGGTGGACAGGGTCGGCATGGGCACTCTGACAGGTCTGTGGCTACACAGCTCCATACGCAGCAAGCTGCGATACACTGTGTGTTCTGACACCTTTCTATCAGAGCCAGCTTTAACTGTTTCAGCAATTTGTGCTACAGAAGCTCTTCTGTGGGATCGGACTAGACGGGCTCGCCTTCACTCCTCACGTGCATCTGTGAGCCTTAGGAGCCCGTGACCCTGTCGGTGATTCACCGGTTGTCCTTCCTTGGACCACTTTTGATAGGTACTAAACACTGCATACCGAGAAAACCCCACAAGACCTGCTGTTTTGGAGACGCTCTGACCCAGTCGTCTAGCCATCACAATTTGGCCATTGTCAAAGTCTCTCTAATCCTTACACTTGCCCATTTTTCCTGCTTCCAACACATCAACTTCAAGAACAGACCGTTCACTTGCTGCTGAATATATCCCACCCCTTGACAGGTGCCTTTGTAATGAGACAATCAATGTTATTCATGTCACCCCTCAGTGGTTTTAATGTTATGGCTGATCGGTGTACATTAGGAAGCTCTCATGTTTCTTGGTTCCTGAAAAGGTTCCAGAAAAAGTGTAGGGTACTTCTAAGGTTTCTGAATCCCTGAAAAGGTTGTATGTTCCTTATAAGATTCCTGATTTTCCAAAGAAAAAAAATTATAGGTTCCTAAAAATGTTTATGGGTCCCTGAAAAGGTTCTCCTGGGCTCCTTATAGGGTTTCTGAATAGGTTTCAGAGTTACTGGAAAAGGATTCCTTCTGCAAATTTTCTGGGTAAAAAAAAATCTACTCCTATAAAATCAAGGGGAAAAAAAGTACACCCTCCTTCAATTCTATGTTTTTATTTATCAGCACCTAAATAACGCTTTTGTGGTCCTCACCATCTTCTATAAACAAACAAATAACCTCAAGTGACCAAAAAAAAAAAAACAAACAAACACAACAGATTTCAATATGTAGTCGTTTTTCCCAAAAGATTAACCAACTTTCAAAACTAGGTGGGGGAAGAAAATGAGTACACTCTTCCTTCTCCTAGGTGTTACTAATGCAATGCACAAGATTAGTTAATCTCAAGAAATGTGACTACCTCTGCAAAAGCAGAACTTTTGGCAGTTTCATGCCAAGAAGAATGGACATCAGCCATGACCTCAAAGAAGCAATTGCTGCTGCTCATCAATCTAGGACGGGTTATAAGGCCATCTCCAAACAATTTGAATGAAATGGTGGCTAGGAGAAATAAAAATGCATCTGAACAAACCACAGAAGTTCTGGATCAATATCCTTTGGACTGATGAGACCAAGGTGGGGATGTTTGGTCATCATACACAGCACCATTTTTGGCAAAAACCAAATACAGTGTATTGCCACAAACACCTCATACCAGCTGTCAAGCATGGTGGTGGAGGGATGATTTGGGCTTGTTTTGCAGCCACATGGCCTGGAAAACTCACAGTCACTGAGGCAACAATGAACTCCATTTTGTGTGAGAATATTCTTGAGACAAATGTGAGGCCAGCAGCTTAAGCTAGGCTGAAATTGTGTCATGGTTAAAGAAGACAAACGTGAAGGTGTTGGACTGACCAAGTCAAAGTCCAGACCTCAACCCCATTGAGATGCTGTGGCGAGATCTTAAGAGAGCTGTGTATAAATCAAAGCCCTCAAACAACAATGAATGAGACTAAAAAAACTCCTACAGAAAACATTTACTTCGTTATTGTTGCTAAAGGTGGTTCTACGTTATTGAATCATAGTGTGACATATTGAAATCTGTTGTGTTTTTTTGTAGTCATCCGAGGTTATTTGTTTATAGAAGTTGGTGAGGACAACCCAGTTGTTATTTAGGCCCTGATAACTAAAAACATAAAAGTGTGATACTGGTATGTTTCAGCATTTTCTGGAATATTTATAGGTCCCTTACAGGGTCCGTGAAAAGGCTTCTAAGGTTCTGAAAAAGTTCCTGGGTTCCTGAAAAGTTTCGCTTTTATTTGGATATTTCGATCCTCGCCATGCAGGAGATAAACGGTGATGTACCTGGATGACTGTGGCCACTTGCTGGGAGAAAATATCAAAGAGTTTGATTTCGGCAGGGATTCCAGGTCCATCTTCTCTGTGAGCAAACAGAGCCAACCTACAGAGAGGTACAGCGAAGGTAAACAACGATAAGATAATAAAAGTCTGTAGGAACACCTGTAGGAAGCAGGGTGAAGGTGTGTGTTTCTATGTGTGTGTGTGAGACCTGTCAATAAGAGCTATGATGATGTTCTTGACATTGACGTGCTGGTGGAGCTCAGCACACGCTCTGAGAAACGGGTTCAGGGTCTGGAGGTGGAACTCGTCTGGGAAAACCTGCGGAAATAATGAGAGGCAGTCGGTTTGAGTAAGAGCGCGTGCGCACACACACACACACACACACACACACACACACACACACACACCTCTCACTTGTTTCTTTTAACCACTTAAAACACAAAAGCTCTTTGTGTGCCTGCGTGTCTGAATTGGAAAAAGCCCGGCATGAGGCTCGAGTGTGGCCGAGTGCCTGAAGCAATTAGAGAGCTCGAGGCGATGGGGAAATGAGACATCACTGTGAAACGAGGCAGCTGAAGTGTGTGGCATTGTGTGCTAATGTTCTCTACCTGTATAATACACTCCATGAGGTACTCCTGCGCTAGAGAATCTCTGCAGTTCACCACCTGCTCCAAGACTCCTGGCAGAACAATCTGAGGAGAACACATGCAGGATTTCACTCAATGCCACATTCCTGAATTATAGCCAATTTTATTTTAAAATAACGTTCAGAATGATAGCAGGGACGCCAAAATAATGCTCACTATTCCAGTACTATACAAATTTACATAATACTTATGCATTTAAAGGCTAAAAATCTACATTTGCATGAACGGATGAATATCAGAAGGCTCACGTGTGAACAGAAGCCGATACATTACCTGGAAAAATGATAACTGTTTTTAATTTATAATTGAGATACTTATTTTACGCTGCACTAACACCATTTAAGACACCAGATTTAGCAAAGTAGGCTTTAACCTCTGATGGCACGGTGTGAAAGAAGATCAATTAAGATGTCATGTTTTACTTTTATTGCGTAGAAATCTAATTTTCCGCAAAAGTTTTCCTTTGTCGGTGAATGAGACGGCTATTTTTTCCCGACAATGCAATTTTATAGGTGTTTAATTACTGAAATAATAACAAATCTGATATATTGCACGTGTTAGTTAGTGAGCATGTTACGCAATTTTTCTTTAAATGACGTCACGCAGAAAGCAGCAGCAGAAAACAATATGTAAATAAGGTGTTAATGTGTGCTAATTGTTCTCAACAGCCATGATGAGGTCAGATTTCAAACAGTTTCGTGGAAGAATAAAACCAAAAATAAAGTATGAAAATTCAGTAATATAAAATATTACTACAATATTAATTCTAAAATCTTAGAATTCCCTTCATAATTCTGATTCCTAACACTATGACGATGCTAATTCATTTACAACATAGCATACGTGTTATTTTACCATATTTGAAGTAGCACTACCGTAAATACACTAACAAATAAACATATTAAAATTGTGCTACATAACCTATTTTCTATATAATTATCCCTTTTAGAAAATGAATCTGCGTAGCGAGAAATGAATCTTAGGTAGCGAGAAGGTGAAATAACACTGGAAAAGCAAAGTTATAGAAGTGTTATTGTGTCATAAAATACAAGAGCCAATCACATTCCAGTATGCAAATTCTGGCCAGGAAAAACTATCCTACTTGCACATTCATAGATTTATTTATTTTTTTGTTTTTTTGTCATCTAATGACACTTTTTGTAGAACGTACAGGTCAAGCAACTTATTATTGAACGCTTTTAAAAGAAAAAAAAAAAAAGAAAAAAAAAAACCCTCGAGTCTATTTTTAGTCTCCATTACAATCATCAAACAAAATGTGATGTACAAGTGGATGCTTTTTTCGTGGGACAAACAGAGAAAGTCCACCGAGAGCACGGCTGAAGAATTGCTGGTCGATAAGAAGAGCCATTAAACACACAGCAACTCTCTTCTGCTTATTAACGAGGACAAGTCAGGACTCAGGACTGTCTTTCCCCAGGCTGTGTTTACTGATCCAATCAATTTCATCAGCTCGGTTAGTGCATCTGCCGTCTGCTTTATCCTGATGTCCTCTGTAGGTAAAGTGTATCTATTTATAGTTATATACCATGTTGCAGTATTCAGCATGAAGAATATATTTTAAAATACAACCATTAGCTCTAAACTTCAAATAATGGTTCAGATGAAATCCTCTGGAAATAGAAATGGTGCACTGAGGAATGTTTGTGCAGTTTTATTTCACTGGGAAAGAAAAAACTACAGTTCCACCTGCAAAAGAAAAAAAAAAAAAACCCAAACAGATCCACAACGATGTGGATCACGCAAACTAAAGACACTTGATGCACACAGACATACACTGATAAAACTAATATCAACTGCAAGAAACTCCAGGGGGCAAAAACTTTTGAGTGGTAGTGTAGTAGTCGGTGATTACGCAACACCTAAAAAACCCTGGGTTCTGTTTTATAAAAGAAAATGACGTTCCCATTAGAGTGGAGACTTCAGAAGGAGGAGGAATCATGTTCATCTCATAAAGGAATCAAATGATGATTTGATTCGATTCATCAGCTATTTGATTCAGCAATTCAGTCCTGTATAATGAATATAACGATGCAGTAAAAGTATTCCTAAAAGACTTCTCTAATTGTCTTAGCCACATTTCTGTGTTACTGACATGTTTAATCCAATCCATGATTCAATATTATTTTATTTCTTTTTTAAGATTCATGCGATTTGAATCGATTCACAGAGGAAAACGAGTGACTCGTTGGTTCCCGGTGCTCTGATACCTGTTTGTATTTCTCGACGTTGACGCCCTCGAGCTGGCTGAGTCGGACGAGGTTGGTGCCGACGAGGATGCGCAGCTCCTGCCTCTCCTTCTCCCGCTTCTCGCGGTCACGACTGTGGCCCTGGTGCTGCATTCGCACCCACAGCTTATTCATCTCTGCAAAGTTCAGCAGGACAAAGTCGATCGAGTCGTTGATGTCGCCGGTCATCTCCTCCCTGCGATAAATAAAGACAGAGAGACGTTGCAACACATATTATTTAACATACGGATATTATATATTATATATATTTCAGCTATAGTTATACATAGGAACAAACCACTGCGTGTCATGCTGTTGTTGGAAAATAATCACTGACAGGGTGCTGTGATAAAACAGAGTTACAGTTACTACTCTGAAGCTGATTTTTTTCTCCTATAAAAGCACAACCCTGAAGTTAACATTAAACTTTAGCCCTGACCGCTTTATGCTGACACTGGAGACTCCTTCCATAAAATGCTAAATAAACATCTCCTTACAGAAAATTAATCAACACCTTCTGACCAATCAGAATCCAGAACTCAGCAGCGCTGTGGTGTAAAATTGCACAAACAAATTACATATTTATTTTGCATTGTAGTAGTAATGGCTGTTTATTTTTCTATACATTTAAAAACCTATTTTATTTATTTGCTTAATTCTTTTGATTTTTTTCCTTTTTTCATGGTATTTTCTTATTTTTAATTAGTTCTTTTTCTGTTGTACTGTAAAGCAAACTGAGTTGCATTTTATGTATGCTACATAAATTATTATAGCTTTAAAAATGACTATGTTTTAACAAAGAATTAGCTATGAGAATAAAGTCACATTTGTAGACAGTGTGTTCATTCAGAGTGACAGTATTTTAATATTTCATAGCTCTTATGTAGAAAAAAAATCAGAGATTATTTGTGAGAAACAAACATCCATTCAAGCATGACCAAAATAAAGAACTTTAGATTATCCTGGGAGTAAACATGAAGTAAATGCACGGATGGTAATTTATTTGCCGTCACACAGCTGAGGCCAACAGTTGTACTGAGATATTTGGTTGTATTGTATTGTATTAAGAACCTCTCTAGATTCCTCAAGCTGATCTGAGAAAGCAGAAGGTTATCCCAGGAGTAAACAAAGCGTTTGGCTCTTACTCGGCCTGTTCTCCGTCGTCAGGCAGGATGTTACGTGTGCACTGCAGCAGGTAGTTCCTCAGGAACAGACCTCTCAGAGGATGCTGAACACCACGACACATCTCCACCAGATCCTTCAAAATGTCTTTGCGTGACTGAGGGAACGAGCGCACGTACACCACTCCCACTGTTATCAACAAGTACCTGTGAGAGAGAACAGAGAACGAGAAGAAGAGACGGGAAGAGACGGAGCAGACGTTAATATGGGATTAAATGCCAGCCATGCAGGTGGACAAGCAAATAAAACGTCTAGAGATACCCAGTGTAAACAAGCGAGATATTTATATTAGACCTGAAATGACAGCTGGGCTTTAAGAGCACGGAGACTGGATGAGTTTTTAATGAGCTGTCCTCTGTGTGCTTTTTCGCTTCTCAATTTAAAACAAGCCATTAATTCTGCCGATCTGTCTCAACATCTGTCTGAGCTTATGTTCCGGACGTCTCCGTCTAACCATGCCGACTTATTAAAGACAAGCGGACCAGAAATCAGAAGAGTGGAAAAACACACAGCTTTCCACTCCACTGCTTTACTGCTTCACCATCTCTCCACTTGCATTTAATCAAAGACAAAAAAAAAAAAAAAAGTAGTTTGAGTTATCACTGACGTTTTGACAGCTGCAAACATCCGTTCGCTCACTAGCCTCTCTTTTTTCCTCTCTCTCTCTCTCTCGAAGTTAAAGTGTGTTGACGACAAAAAACACATCTTGTCGCGTTTCTAAGAAGTTACAATTAAAGTTACGGCTTTATTTCCAACACTGGGGACGTTTTTTCTATAAATTTTAAATAAACATCTCCTTACAGACGTGGACAAACTTCTTGGTACCCTTACACCTCACTGAAACAATGCTTCATTCCTTCTGAAAAGTGATGAAATTAAAGCAATTGTCTCATGTACGCCTGCATGCCTTTGGTATGTCATAGAGTAAAGCAAAGAAAGTGTGAAAACAGATAAATTATTGCTTATTCTACAAAGATATTCTAAAAAGGCCGGGATAGATTTGTTAGTACCCCTAGAAAGGATTATAAATAATTGGATTATAGTGACATTTCAAAGTAACTGTTTTCTTTAATTAGTACACACACGTGTTCAATCTTGTAATCAGTCATTCAGCTGATTTAAACGGAGAAAAGCAGTCACTCTGCGGTTTCTGTATCATCGTCTGCAGAGAAAGCAAAGGAGAGAGCTGTCTGAGGAGATCAGAAAGAAAATTATAGATAAGCATGTTAAAGATAAAGGCTATAAGACCATCTCCATGCAGCTTGATGTTCCTGTGACTAAGATCCAAGGAACTGTAGCCAAACTCCCTGGACACGGCCGCAAGAGGAAAGACAACTCCAGATCAAACAGAAGGATAGTGCGAATGGTAGACAAAGAGCCAAGGAAAACTTCCAAAGAGATGCAAGCTGAACTCCAAGGTCAAGGTACGTTAGTGTCTGATCGCACTATCCGGTGCTTTCTGAGCAACAGTGGGCTCGATGGAAGAAGAAGAGCCAGGAGGACTTCACAGTTGAAAGAAAAACATAAAAAAAGCCAGACTGGAACTTGTTAAACGCATACTGACAAGCACAGTGCTTCTGGAAGAATGAGATGAGACAAAACTGGAGCTTTTTGGTGAGTCGCATCAGCTCTGTGTTCACAGATGAAAAAATGAAGCTTTCAAAAAAAAAAGAAAAAAAAAAAACCCACCACCATACCCTGTGAAACATGGAGGAGGCTCGGTTATGCCTTGGCGCTGCTTTGCCGTGTCTGGCACGGGTTGCCTTCAATCTGCGCAGGGCACAATGACATCTCAAGACTATCAAAGCATTCTGGAGCGAAATGTACTACCAAGTGTCAGAAAGCTCTGTCTCAGTCACAGGTCATGGGTCCTCCAACAGGGTAATGACCCAAAACACACAGCTAAAAGCATCCAAGAACGGCTAAGAATAAAAGACTGGACTATTGTGAAGTGGCCTTCTGTGAGTCCTGATCCGAATCCTATGGAACATCTACGGAAAGAGCTGGAACATGCAGTCTGGAGGAGGCTCACTTCAAACCTGAGACAGCTGGAGCAGCTTGCTCTGAAGAGAGGGACAAACTACCTGCTGACAGGCGCAGAGGTCTCGCTGAGAGCTACAGCAATCACGTGTTTGCAGTGATGGCCTTTAAAGGTTGTGTAACAAAATATTAGGTTAAGGGTGCCATCATTTTTGTTCATGCCATTTTCATTTGTTTTATTATTTTAAAGATTCTATTGAATCAAAAATCAAAAGCAAATTGTCATTTTTATGAATATGGAATAAACAACGATGGACGTCAATTACTTTTGTCACATGAAGTTCTTTCAGAGAAAACTGTGGGTTCTTCTTTTTTCATGGAAGGATAGCAACAAGGCGAAAACTAATCAACACGTTCTAACCAATCAGAATCGAGAATTCAACAGCACTACGGTGTAATTAACTTTACTAAAAATGAGGACATTTTTTATCGTTCTTTATTCAACAAAACAAAAACAGTGCTTCAGTTTTTTTTTTTTTTCACTTCAGAAAGTGACGAAGTGACGGCAGACGCTTCACTTCCGGTGAACGCACTTGACTCAGAGCTGAGAATCAACATGCGACAAGCAAACTGAGATTTTTCTCCACTTTTTCAGTGATGACTAGATGAGTTATGACACAGTGAAGTGACAAATGCAAATGATTGGCTGGACACCAGGCTATGACGCAGATTCTCTGACGACCCGTTCCCACTCTCGCTGTTTTTTTTTTTTGTTACCTCTGAACTTCACTTTAAACAATGCGCAGCTCTGATGAAATATAAATAAAAGTCTAAGACGCAGTTACAGCTCTAGTGCTAGACTTCTCAATCTTTCAGCACGCTAAATTCCAGGAGCTCCCTCAGTACAGCTTTTTTACACAATTTTCTGCAACTCCAAGCTTTGTTATTTACCACCACACTTTTAAATCCATATTCATTAAATGCTTCGCTCAAATTAAATGTGGTTTGTGTTAATTGTGACATTTCAAAATAGCAGCACTCAAAACCCATCCTCATAGTTAGAGCCATGTTCATAATATTAATCTGTAAAATAAAAGAAACAAACAAAAGAGAAGATTGTTAGTTTCTTTCACGACCGCGTTTATAAATCACGTGACCTCAGTTTGGGAATTGCAGGTCTGTGAGAATTAATGCAAAAGAAATTATCTTTCTACAAAAGAAGAACCATTGGGAGATCTGATATTTTCGCTTCCATTTGGTTTTGTCTTTTTTATAAAACACACACACACACACACACACACACACACACACACACACACACACGGATGCACAAACTCTCTGCAGGAAATTTTTTCCTTTAATTTTCGTCACTGGTTTATGTGTAAGAATGTGTTTTCAAGTGTCATTGTTTTGACTTAGTAACTCGTTATTTCAAGATATCTCATGATTTTTGCCTTAGTATCTCGTTATTTTTAACTAAATCATTATTGCGACGTAGTATCTTATATTGACTCGTTATATTTCTGAGTCAACGTAAGATAATATCTTGAAATAATGAGTTAGTATGAAATTTACAACTTACTAAGTCAAAATAACAACTTGGCATCTTGTTATTTTTATTTACGAAGTCAACATAAGATTATTGTTTGAAATAACGAGACACTAAGTCAAAATAAGATAATTTCTTGGAACAACATGATACTAACACAAAATAACAAGATAATATACTGAAATAATGAGATAGAGTCAAAAAATGAGATAATATATTGCAATTATGAGTTACTAATCCAAAAATGTTGAGTATTTCTTGAAATAATAAGACACTAAGTCAAACTAATGAGATAATTTCTTTCAATGACATAAGTCAAAACAACAAGCTAACTGACATAATGAGCTACTAAGTCAAATTAAGATAATTTCTTGAAATAACAAGATACAGAGTCAAAATAATGAGATAATATTGAAATAATGAGTAACCAAGTCGAAATAACAACATTTTTAAAATAAGACAGCAAGTCAAAATAACGAGATCATTAAAAAAAAAAAAATAACAGGACAATAACAAGATCATTTCTTGAAATAATGAGATGCTGAGTCAAAATAATGAGAATTTCTTAGAATAACAAGATACAATCAAATAAGATCATTTCATTTCAAAACAAGATAATTTCTTCAAATAAAGAAATAGACCCAAAATAACAAGATAATAAACTGAAATAACAAAATACTAAGTAAAGAGATTTTTCTAAATATTGAGATACTAAGTCAAAATAAGATAATTTCTTGAACGAGATACAGAGTCAAAATAGCGAGATAACACATCGCAGTAAAGTTCCTAAGACTAAATGATTAAATAATTTCTTGAAACAACAAGACAGAAAGTCAAAAACAACGAAATCTTTTTTTGAAATAACGAGAAAATATATCAAAATAGAATTTTTTTAAATAACAAGATAGTAAATCAAAATAAACAGATTTTGTGAAATAATGAGATACTAAGTCAAAATAAGATAACGTTCTGGAGTAACGAGATATGGAGTCAAAATAAGATAATATATTGCAATAAAAAGACAGTAAATCAAAAGAAAGTGATATTTTTTTAAATAATGCGACACTAAGTCAAAATAATGGATCATTTTTTAAAAAAAACAAGGAGACAGTGAGTCAAAAATAACGAGATAGTATCTCGTTATTTCAAGAAATTATGTCATTATTTTTGACTCAGTGTCTCCTTATTTTTTTTTTTTTTTAAATGATTAATTATTTTGACTTAGTGTCTCATTATTTCAAGAAATTAAGTCAAAAAATAATGAGAATTTCTTGAAATAATGAGATAGTAAGTCCAAAATAACAAAATAGCACCTGAAAAAAACAATTCACACCTTGAGATTCAGGGCTTCTGTAAAACCATGACACCGTGATATTTTTAGTCTAGATTATTATAAAACGCATATAACAGCACCCGAGCAGCTCTACTCCACATCCACAGGAGAGAAATGAATGTTAACATTAATGTTAAAATTAAAATGTGACCTTTGTAACTGAACACAGGGGTGTGTAGTAAAGCTGGTGTGTGTGTGTGTGTGTGTGTGTGTTACTCACAGTCTGGGGATGATGTTCCCGGCGTACTGTACGAGTTCATACAGGTCTGCCACCTTACGACCTTTAGCGAACTCGTCAGTCAGGTAAACCTCCAGGTAGTGTAGCTCATCCGATATGGCCATGTCTAAATCACACACACACACACACACACACACACACACACACACACACACACACGTGCATAAAGTCCATAAGACTAAGCAAAATTTTAACGGTAGAAATTAGATGCTAGCTAAATATTCACATTACGACAATCACAATGAGCAGTTTTCTGAATAATAAAGAACTTCGACAGGTTTCACATTCGGCAGGGGGATTGGTGATATCATGAAAATATCACAATATCATAAAAATATCACAATATCATAAAAATATATCATATCACAATACACTGTTTATAAAACAATATATGGATTACGATATATAGTTTGTTTTATCGGTTTTGATATTGAGAAAATCCTTTATTCAGTATCTGTAAAAAATATTGAACATTAAACAGCAGGAAAAGTTATTTTTGAAAGAAAAAAATTCATTAAAGTTTCATTAACCATAAAAATACCTGCTGCAATTTTAAAATTACAACAATACAGTAACGAATTAACATCAAATCCGCTGCTTAACCCTTTCAGGTACGACGTCCGCACTCACAGGTCGCAATCTTAAGGCTGTTTTAAGAATATATTAGATCTCTAAACCACTCCAATGTTATACACACCATTATTATTTATTACTCCATTATTGTTTAATTATTACTTTATTATTATTTACTACTATATTATTATTTTTTACTCCATTACTGTTTAATTATTACTTTATTATTATTTACTACTATATTATTATTTTTTACTCCATTAAAATGTAAAATGTTGAATCAAGGGGGGGATTCGTTTTTTTTTTTTTTAATAAGACATCATATAACTTCAGAGCCAAACTGTGTAATTACTGTAGGTATTAACTTTTCTGTTAAAATTATTTTGTTAAAATTTGCAATATTTTTTGTAAAATATATTTTTTTTAAAAATCAGTCATTTTTTTTAATTTGTCAATATCTACATAAATCTAAATTTTCTATCAGCGTTTACATCAAAGTTTTAAACATAGTTATGTAACATTTCAGACTTAAAAGATTCATGAATACAAATTATTAAATTTATTTATTTATTTAATTAACAATTTTACTTTTACTTGATGCCTAATATTCATTAGTTTTTACTATAAGCAATTTTGTTTTGGAAAATGTTTATATTTATGTGAATTTGCATGTCATTTTTGTTTAATAAAAGCATGTGAAAATCTGTGTTTTATAATCATTTATGCAAAAAAAAAAAAACTTCAGTAAACTATAATACATAAAAAAATAAATAAATAATCGTCTGTCTTTGTTTTCTTTCCTTTTGTCCTTAAGGGGAGGAGCTAAGAAGCGATGAGACACAGTTTAAGAAACTGAGCGATTACGAACTCCGCCCCCTAGAACACTATTGCGTGCGTTATATTACAATATCACACGCCTGATTATCGCCGCGCCCCTGAAGCTACACACTCGGAGTTCAGGCTGCTCTGACTTCAGGACGCTGGATGAAGATTAAAACCACGTACAGAGTTCATAGTAGCTTTTAGGAGACAGCATGGAGGTCCTGAGCTCCCCCAGCATGTTAGAGGCGTGTTTCAGTGCATCCATCAGCTTGTTCTTGTCCTGAAAGAGAAAATAAACGAATACGTCATCAGTGTGGATGGAGACGAAGATCGGGAAGATTCTTTTTCAGGAAGTGGTGCACGAGTACCGAGACTTCTCATCAGTCCGACACTGACAATCACATTTAGAGTTTACGATTACTTTATATTACTTCCGAATGACTTTTTTATTTAAAGGTAATTAAGCTTATTATTAAAGTATGAAATGAATCGACCTCAGATTTCACTTCATTCGCTACGGAAGCAACGTGACGCTTAAACCTTTAAAATCCGTCTGTCACTTTTTTAATCACTTAATGACCTCAATGACTCGCCAAACGCCTCACTGTCTGAAGTGTCTGAACTGCTGAGCGTGAATGAGTCATGTGACATTTCAGCCATATTTATAGCTAAACACTATTCAGAACGCAGTCGATTCGGATGACTCGTTTTTCTGGAGCATCAATAAAACAAAACGCAGATTAGAAGAAAATTTTACGCTCAAATAAAACACAAATTCTATCACTTCTGATATTCGTTACGATTTTGTCCTAAAGTTGAGAAATTCTACGATGCAATGTGTGAACGCATTACAATATAATCCCACTAACGTAATTACACATACATATAAAATATATAAATAATATTCTTAAAAAATACACACCAGAGATTTTATTTAATCAGATCAAATCTAACGCCACTTCTTCAGTGATTTATGTTTCATTTAAAGAATTATTACTTCGGCCGTGATTCTGAATCATTTTGCGACTTTATTTCTCTGTTAATGTGGAAGTAAGAGTGGAATTTTTTTTAATAATATTTATCACCTTCAATAGACAAAATAAAAATAAAAATAAAAATAATCTCTACAGCATTAATGAGACCTGCGATTTAAATCTGCACACTTTATTTGCGCTCACGTGAGTGACGCTTATTTTGTGACATGTGTTGCGTTATGGGCAGGACGAATTTTAATTAACGGACGTTACATGTTTTGTGTTTAAGCGGTGCGACTCGCTTTGCGCTACAGCTGTGACATACGTGAAAAATCACGTGAACCACCAAAACGTTGTATATTTAATGTAAACTGAATGAACGAATGTTGTAGGGTTTGCGGCTGCGCATGTCGCGTTTCACCATGAAGTGTTTACATTGGGGATTCCCAAACTAGGGGTGGAGTCGCGAGAGAAACTCACAATCTCCTCTTTCATTTCATTTATTTATTTTACAAATTAATATTAGAAATATATACATGATGGATTTTGTGTGGTAATACTCTGAAATGTTCCTGCGAGTCACATTCAGACAGACCACGTTTAAATTATTAGTGCACGAGTTACTGTAGTGTTTGTCACTATCCTGACAGTTCACTGGCGTAAAAATGGACAAATCTAATGCCACTAAACAAACTACATTTCTAGACCATTACTGAGCACTAACGCTAACCGGGTTTCCTGTTACAGTTACTGTTTTAATTTTAAAAGCCTCTCATGTCACCTTCAAACCCACTGAAAGCTCTGTTTTGCGTACCAGCCTTCTGGATTTTCTAGATTAGTAAATACTTTTGATTGCAAGCTCAGAGTTTTCGATTTGAGATGCAGCTCATGACGATAATCACGACGACAGCGTGAAGTTTTAAAAGCGAAACAGAGCTCGTCAGTGTGCGTAACATCACTGTGTATAAAGTCGCTAAACATTTTACAGTCGATCACATCAATCAGGCTACGATCACATTAATCCGGAAAGACCTGAAAACTGCATTTTCGTTTTAAAACGCTCTCCGTCTACACTGGCGTTTTCTAAAAATCGCTTGTCCACACTGAAATGTCTGAAGACGCTCACATTCCTGTACTGCACGTGTAAAACGTAATACGCTTTGGCCTGCGTCACTTCCGTCAGGCGTTTATTTACTGTCCGTCTTTCTGAATTAAAATGTCACGGAAAAGCACAGAGTTTTTTTTTTTTAAACGGACAGACGAAGAGGTGAAGCTGCTGCTGCTCCCGGAAACTCAAGACTATAAAGTTGTGTGTTTTGAGTTGAATGGGTCACATGATTAAAAACACATCATTGTTTTTGAATCTCTCCGTCTCTCAGTTCACACTACAACAGGAAAACTGCGTTTTCAAATTTATCCACCTGGGAAAGCGTTTTCTAAAATCTCCGTTTTTGTTGGGCATCTCACCATCTCATCGTAGATGGAAACCAAAACATGGAGAAAAAGATGCGTTTTCAAATTCTTCCAGATTAACGTGGACGTAACCTTAAATCTTTCTGATGTACGTAAGATACGCAGCGAGTGTGTGAACGATGACGTGCACGCAAAGTCACGCGTCAGGTATAAAGCAGAGCTTTCTGCTTCGCATCACGTCACCGCGTTGTGGATTACTGTTTCCCTTAAACAACACGACAGACTGGAGAGTTAGCGTGAGGAATATAATAATAGTCACGTGCGTTACGCGTGCGAATGTTACAGACGTAATAAAGGTGAAAGTGAGTCTCACCAGGCAGCGTTTCATTTGGAAGGACTGCACTTTGACGGCCTGGACCGCCTCGTCCAGCAGCTTCTCCTGCTCGTCCTGGGGCGACTGCTGAGTGGTCGGCTGGGAGACAGAGAGAGAGAGAGAGAGAGAGAGAGAGAGAGAGAGAGAACGAGAGAGTGAGCGAGAAAGAGAGAGAGAGAGAGAGAGAGAGAGAGAGAGCAAGAGTGAGAGAGAACGAGAGAGTGAGCGAGAGAGAGAGAGAGAGAGAGAGAGAGAGAGAAAGAGAGCAAGAAACAGAGAGAGAGAAAGAGAGCAAAAGAGAGAGAGAGAGAAAGAGAGACAGAGAAAGAGAGCAAGAGAGAGAGAACAAGAGAGTGTGAGAGAGAGAGAGAGAGAGAGAGAGAGAGAGAGACAGAACAAGAGAGAGCAAGAGAGAGAGAACAAGAGAGTGTGAGAGAGAACGAGAGAGTGAGAGAGAGAGAGAGAGAGAGAGAGAGAGAGAAAACGAGAGTTAAACAGAGAGAGAGAGAGAGAGAGGGAGAGAGCAAGAGAGAAAGCAAGAGAATGAGAGAGAGAGAGAGGGGGAACACGAGAGTGAGAGAGACAGAACAAGAGAGAGCAAGAGAGAAAGAGAGAGAGAGAGAGAGAGAGAGAGAGAGAGAGAGAGAGAAGACAATCAGCTGAGCTCATCACATGACTGACTTACTGATAACAGCTTCAGCTCCCACACTCTACAGCATGGTTTTGGGAATTTCAGAGAAATTCTGGAGAAATTAACATCTATTTCTAAACAATAAAGCGTTAAGTACAAAAGTTTGTGCCCCCCAACCTCTAATTTTACGCTTCCTCTATGAAACAGCTTCCATTCTCGTTTAATTGTGCGTGTATTTTTCTGAATGGAAATCCGGTTAAAACCTGCAGCTTGGATCTGATTACAAACTGAACATGATCCCTGCAGCGAGACGGCAAAGTACGGCTAGAAAACAAACAAAATATATCTCTTAAATATAATCTCTATAATTTTAGACATCAATGATTTTTTATTCTGTAATATTATAGACCTTTATTATTAGTGAATAACGTTACAGTAATGTACAGCAATTATGTTTTTACCTCATTTCCCTTCTCTGATGGTTGCTTTTTATTATAAGTGGGAAGTTCAAATTCAAACTTTTTATTTTACATTTTTTATTAATGTATGCATAAAATGGTTATTAAATTTCACAAACACAAAAACAGTTAATGATTCCTGAACATCAGCAGTAACTAAACAAACCAGAGGAACTAAGTTTCTCCTCCTGATCTGTATCTAAAGCAGGATGATTAAGGGCTGATTAATGACATGTCACTAATGAATATGTATGAGCTCATGAATATTCATTAGTGACATGACAATTATACAATGCAGCAATGACAGCTCGCTAGCTTAGCTTCCTTTATCCAGCTTTCTGTCACACTGGCACGACAAATTACACATGAAATCAATAAACTGTTGATTAATTATACAATATTTCATTGCATATTTGTGTGTTATATCAGACGACTGGCTTTGATGCTAACTCTCGGACAGGATTTCCAAAACAACACGGCTAATGCTAGCTAGTAAAATAAGCTGAAGGTTGTGTAACAAAATTCCCTGCAATTCCCAAACATGTTGTGCAAACATATAAAAGCAAATAAAACTCTGTAGTTTATCAGTGACGTCAAAATCATCAGGGAGAAAAAGGAAAGCAGGATTATCTTAGCTTAGCTTAGCTTAGCTTAGCATAGCCAGGCCTCTGTAATACCGAGCAGCTAGCTAACGGAATAAACATGCTAACTCGCTAAACACTGCCATTTTAGAGTCTTTAATATTTCGTTTTCAGTTAGTAGATGTTATATAATGTGCGACATGAAAACTATGTTTATACACATTTAATTTTTGACTTACCATGATGATTAATAACTGAGCTGTTAGCAATCACTCTGCAGCTCAAAAAAAATCTGTCGGTCATGTGACTGCTGGAGATCCGCTCAGCCAGCGGCGGCCTCTGATTGGCTGAGAGGTGTGCGCTAGGAAGACGCTGATTGGCTGAGCCCTGAACATTACAAGGGCTCTGATTGGTTACACTAGGAACCGTAACGGTGTGTGTTCCTGGGTTGGGAAATAGTGTTGAGGAAATTATTTAATAATAATAATAATAATAATAATAATAATAATAATAATAATAATAATAATAATAATAATAATAATAAATAAATAAATAAATAAAGAGAATTCACAAACATTTAGAGTGAGTGAAAAAGTTATCATAGAAAATTATTAATTTTCATAAAATGAACGAAAGAATAAAAAAACTGAATATACAAGCAAATACATCTTATCATTATTGTTATTATTATTATTATTATTATTATTATTATTATTATTATTATTATTATTATTATTATTATTATTATAATATAAGAAATAACAGTATAATTAGAAATTACATACTACTACTACTACTAATAATAATAATAATCAATAAAATAAATAAAAATCAATAAAGAGAATTTACAAACATTTAGAGTGAGTGAAAAAGTTATCATAGAAAATTATTTCCTAAAATATACAGTCTATTATTATTATTATTATTATTATTATTATTATTATTATTATTATTATTATTATCATTATTATTATGTATAAGAAATAACATAATAATAAGAAATAAGAACTATTATTATTATTACTACTACTACTACTAATAATAATAATATCATGCCTCAAAACATTCTAAATTTAAATTTAATTTGCAAATACTCTAACATAAATTTATATAAATTTATATAAATAAAAATAAGATAATTATTTGTTAAAATATAATCGTAATTATTATTATTATTATTATTATCATTATTGTTACAAACGGAAAATTAAAACGTCAAAATAATTCTAACAAATTATAAAATGCGATTCAGAAAAGAAAACTTGCAAAACCGTATTACAACACTTCCGCATGACCGGTGACGTAATCGAGTTCCACCAATCAGATGAAAAGTGGGCGTGACTTGCGAGCAAAATTCCCGCGAAAAGAACTTAGCGGAGTTTAACAAAACTAACAAAATGGACGGCGAGTCATTCCGGAAACTTGCATCTAAACTGGGAATAACGTCTCCTAAAGTGCTGAGGTATGTCCGTGGCTTTGATTATTTATAAAATTCCTTTGCAAAAAGAGTAAAAAACGTTAGTTTCTGAGTTGGAAGGAGTGTGTTTGTTAGATAGCTCAGTATAACCTCCAGGTCACAGGGAGGATCTGGGGGAAGCCTGGTGGAAAATGGATGTAAATAAAGTCATAAAGTGTGTTTTTGTGGTATTTCCTGTATCTCAGCCAGGCAGAGGAGTACATGAGGCTGTCTCAGGTGAAGTGCACAGGCCTCGGAGGCTCCACAGCAAGCAGCAAGGCTGTAATATGCCTGGAGCTGGCAGCTACAGCCATGAAGTGTCCTATAGACAAGGTGTGTGTGTGTGTGTGTGTGTGTGTGTCAGTCACTGTCTCTGAGAAATCAGACATTTCACCTATGACCAGTACACACCTGCATGGATGCACAATTACTCTCTGTTTACTCTAAACAGTGTATTAGATTTGTTTTCAATTAATCTTTGTACATTCATTTTCTTGCACTTGTGCAGCCTCCAATAATCCATATCACACTTCATATTTTTCTCTTTTTTTAAGTCCATCACCTTTAAAATAAGTGAGAAAACTCAGCATATGAAGTCTGGAAAGTTCATAAGTTTCCAAAAAAAGCACCATAAATATCAACATAACCATGAGAGAGAGGGAGAGAGAGGGAGAGAGGTGATGATGATGATGATGATGATGATGATGATGATCATCATCATCATCGTCATTGCTCTAATATTTAAGAATAATCTTTGCTGTGGTGTTTTTGGGGGAAATTAAGTCCAGTGAAAAGGTCTCAAATTTTCTTCAGGAGGATCAAGAATTCAAAAAGTCAAGAATTAAAAATCAACTAGTCATCTTTTTCATCATTTTCTCCACCTTCAGGACATCGCTAGTTTATGAGTGTAGTTCTCCGCCTTCAGGCAACAGCAAACAATGTTCAACTCCAAACAAACAAAAAAACAATCGTAGATCGACGTCTTTGAGACTCTGATAGTTGCGTGTGATCAGATAGTGATGCGCAACCCGCGGCTCTGAATAACAGAATTCACTCTGTTACGCTGCGATGCTTTTATTTAGGTTTAAAAGACAACAAAATAACTGCAAGTGTTAAAATCCTGAACCTCTCCCCTTCATACAAAGTGCTATTAAAGTGATGAAATTTCATTAAAGCTAATGAAAAAAATAATAAAGACTTTTTCCAGTGTGGTCTTACAGAGTGCGTAGTTGACTCTAGGATTTTCATCTCCTCTGAAATATTTCCAGACTAACTGAGCACACGTAGCTGCTTTATTTACTGTCTGCCTCGCTGTTTTCCCCTGTCTGACTAGTCGACATCCCCACAGCACTTTATTATATTCAGCCCTTACTATATTCAGTTCAGCTGAATTTTGTCATTGTACATATAACAGAGTGAATTCTGTCGCTGTGTGAAAGAGCGCATTCAGAGCCGCGGGTTGCACATCGCTATCTGATCCAGAGTCGGATCAGGGCCACGTGTTCGCTCAAAGAGGTCGATCCAGGCTCGGGTTTGGATGCTGCTGATTGTGGCGGAAAAAAAACGAAGGCTGCTGAGCTGATGCGCAGCGTGGAAACTCGTGTCCAGTCTCCGTTCCTGATCTCAGCCAAGCCACCATTTCATCCATGTTTGAGTTGTGAATTCAATTTCTCTTTAGTCGCTCGTTTAAAAGGTTTTGTTTCTGAGCAGGAGTACGTCGTCAAGCTGTCGGGATTGAATAAGAAAGCGTATCAGAGCAGTCTGAAGGCCATGGAGTGTATGCTGGGTCTGCAGAGCAGTCTGGGGCTCGGGGATCTGGCTGTGCAGTACGGATGCATGGAGGCGGTAAAGGCGGCGTCTCAGATCCTTCAACGGTAATCGAGCTTTTAATGAGCTTCTCTATAATATTCATCTAATCTGAATACACCACTATGAATCTACTGTTCATTCTCTGAGCTGATTTTAGTTTTACACTCTAGCTACAAGGCTAATGTTGATAAGTAGTGGAAGATTATAGCTATCAGATTAGCACTATCCATACTGCAGTTTATATACAGCGCACTCGTATATAGCAATATAGAGTTGTACAGTGTGGAGAAAATTCTGTATAGCGTTAGTAACTCTCTTATCTGGAGTGTGTGAAGATCAGTCGAGATGATCACAGCAAGTAATAAAACCTTTACGAATGGGACTGAGAACCGTTTCATGTGACGTCTGATATATTGGCGAAAGCTGATAATGCGGTAATAATGATTAACGAACATGACATCATGCTGTACTACTTCCTGCTGTGTGTGTGTGTGTGTGTGTGTGTGTGTGTGTGTGTGTGTGTGTGTGTTTTAGGTACGAGGCCAGTTTACCTGCAGCTCAGCAACAAGACCTCGATCTTTCCAAACCCCTGTTCACTACGGCGGCTCTGTTCACCGCCTGCAAGTCAGTACTGCACAACACACTGCTGCGCTCCTCCGTTACGTCCTCCGAGTGTGTGTAAGGAGCGGTGTGAGAGCTGTAGAATAGAGCGATGTTACCAAAAATAATAATAATAATAAAATATACAACTGACTGTAACTACAAATGGTTAAAAAGTACAACCTGTTGTTGATTAATAAGTTAAAAATTGTAATCTTTGTCAAATTGCTTTGGTGTAATCGCGTCACGCCGGGCCGGAACACACCACCATGACGTGGATTATTTTCCTATAAGAGCGCAGCACGTTGTGTGTTATTCCTTACGTATAACGGAGCCTCTGTCTCACCTGCTTTTGCTCTCATATGTCATCACTGTGCTTACAGATATTACTTTTTCTTTTCCAATACTGAAACATTCCGAATCAGTCGATACCGATATTCATTTGATTTAATTTTTAACGAAAAAAATAATAGCGCTTAAAAGATAGATAGCTAAAACACAACTAACACAAAAGTGTGTGTTTGTTTATTCGGTTAAACTCTTTCACTGCAAATATGATTAATATAATAACATCTAAAGTATAAATGGAATAAAAAGCAATCCTATCAAAAATGTAATCATGTTTATACTATGTAAAGATTCAGTTCCAAAAAAAATCTCCTCCCAGTCGAATTCCAGTCTTTTCCATCTGTTACGGATCTGGATCGGATCTAGTTTTCCTTTCCTCTAATATCAGAGTATTATTATTATTATTATTATTATTATTATTATTATTATTATTATTTAAACCTCGATCCTGGTTATCGTATGATCCTGGGTATCGTATCGTTGCGAGTCCACTAGGTTGATAAATCGGAGTGCTGTTAGTTAGCGGCGCTACTCTCAGGGCTGCTGTCATACAAAATCATCTCCATTTATTTCAGCATCTCGTAATACCTCAGCGCTTCTAATCCTGCTGCTGCTCCACGCTGTGATTTGGGGAACGTGTAGGGGAGAAAAAAAAAAAACTAACATGGTGTCTGACATTTACTTTGAAGGTGCATGAAAATCAGAGTTGATAAGAAGCTGGCGTCATCCTCCGGAACGAAGAAGGCTGTGTTCGACAGGCTGTGCGCTCAGCTTCTGAAGTTCGGCCAAGAGATTTGCAGTCAGTTGGTTTTTTTCTTTTTTTTAAATTGTAAAAAAAATCAGCCACACGTTCAGACATGAAATGTCTTCAGGAAAAAAAAAAAACTTCACAAATGATTTAGCTTAAAATGATTAGCATATTTGCATCATGTGATCATTTGCTCTAGTTGTCATGGATACAGAACAAAGACTTCATGTTTTAAATTCCTTCTACATTAACAAATTAAGATCTTTAATGAGCCAATGGAATTTATTTATTATTTTTTGGGGGTTGGATTTGATGATTAAAAATTGTATTTATTAAAAGAACGACACAGTATTTATCCAGTTACAGTTGCATTTAATGTTGGCAAAACAAGTTAGTTCCTGTTCTCACTTACGTTATAGCAGCTGCAAATTAAACCTAAATTCAGTCTAGCTGCAGATATTAACACAACTTCAGTTTTAATATGATCCTCTGTCTTTAAGAGTTATTGTGGGGAATTTTTTTTTGAAAGCCGCAGATATAGTTCAGGGAAAAACCCCTAAGATTTATACCTCCACTTAATTACACGCAATCCCCCTCCCTCTCTCTCTCTCTCTCAGGTGACGCATCTTCTGTGAAGCGACAGATGAAATCAACACAAAAGAGACCGAAGACTCTGACTGAGACGCTGCAGGAAGCAGAGGAGGGTGAGCGGAAGAATGGAGGAATGTTGCAGTAATTCTCATCAGTGGGGTTTAAAGATTTACAAACTTGAATCAGTGGCAGTATTTCAGTATTTCAGCATTTCATCACAGCCACAAATGTAAAAGCTTCTCCTCCATTCATTTTTTAAAAATTCATATTAATATTCTCCTAAAGAGCTGAAAGGAAAGTGTACAGACCTGCAGTTATTCCATCATCACATCCCTGACGTGCAAACATGGAATTTTTGCCAAAAACCTCTTTTCGTTTATTCACTCTCACTCCCTCATTTCCCCTCTTTCCATCACTCATTTCCTCATTCTTTCATTCCTGGATTCCTTCTCTCACTCACTCATCTATTCTCTCCTTCTCTCCTTCCCTCCCTCACGTATTCCCTCATTCACTCATCTATTCTCTCCTTCCCTCCCTCACGTATTCCCTCATTCACTCATCTATTCTCTCCTTCCCTCCCTCACGTATTCCCTCATTCACTCATCTATTCTCTCCTTCCCTCCCTCACGTATTCCCTCATTCACTCATCTATTCTCTCCTTCCTTCCCTCACGTATTCCCTCATTCACTCATCTATTCTCGCCTTCTTTCCCTCATGTATTCACTCATCTATTCTCTCCTTCCCTCCCTCACGTATTCCCTCATTCACTCATCTATTCTCTCCTTCTCGCTTTCCCTCATTCATGCCCTCATTCACTCATCTACTCTCTCCTTCCCTCACTCACACATTCCTTCATTCATTCATCTATTCTCTCCTTCCCTTCCTCCCTCCCTCCCTCCCTCACCTATTCCCTCAGTCACTCTCTCATTCACGTATTCTCTCTCTCTCTCTCTCTCTCTCTCTCTCTCTCTCTCTCTCTCTCTCTCTCTCTCTCTCTCACACACACACTCGAGCCTGGATTTCTTTGTAGTCGAGGAAAAGCAGCTTGATAAATGAAGTGTGTGTCTGAAGCGATATTCATCATTATAGATGAAGTTTCAGAAATTGACTTAATTGTATTTGGAATAAAAGATTCTGTACTGAAAATCTTTCTGCATTTAACACAACTCTTCTCTCTCTCTCTCTCTCTCTCTCTCAGACGATGGCTTGCCAACGTCTCCTAAGCAACAGCGGGAACCGGCACTGAGGGAAGACGAGTGTGAGGAAGAGACGAAACAAAATTACGAGGAGTGGAAGAGAAAAATCCTGGAAAACGCT
Source organism: Pangasianodon hypophthalmus (assembly GCF_027358585.1). Classification (NCBI taxonomy): domain Eukaryota; kingdom Metazoa; phylum Chordata; class Actinopteri; order Siluriformes; family Pangasiidae; genus Pangasianodon; species Pangasianodon hypophthalmus. The sequence continues at coordinate 2,475,500 of NC_069734.1, read as the reverse complement.
CTCAAAGCCAAAAGCAGCGGATAGTGCTGGCTGCACCTGTTAGAGTTTTTTAATGATTATTATTTATGTCATGTTTTTAGTTTTTTTTTTTTTTTTTAAAACATTGCCCTTTTCTTCAATTTGAATTTGATTTCATTTTCCCACACGTACGTGTGTGTGTGTGTGTGTGTGTGTGTGTGTGTGTGTGTGTGTGTGTGTGTGTGTGTGTGTGTGTGTGTGTGTGTGTCAGTGTCAGCAGGCGAACCTGACCTGTGTGTACAGATATTCACTCTGCTGTATTATTTCACTTGATTGCGTTGACGGAGATGATTTTTAACGCATTGTTGGGAGTGAGAAGAGCAGCCGAGCGCTGCTTTATATTCAGCCGTGTCTGAGAGGTTTGATGATGTTCATTGTTCATGTGTAGACTCGGCTGCGTTTTAATCAACTGCCTCATTACCTGTGACTCGTTCGCATCACGTGTCTCGTGTGGCAGTGTGAAGAGGTTCATGTGAGCGTTTGTGGTCACAGTCACACAGTTGTGTGTGAGTGGGTGAGCGTGCGCTCATCATCTCTAAAGGAAATCCTGCAGCATGATTCTGTACCGCTGATGTTTTAATAAAACTAAATGATCAAAGTGTGTTTGTGTGTGTGTGTGTGTGATGTGTTCACAGAGAACAGCTACCATTTTAGGAAAGAATGCTTGCTAAAAAATAGTTTGCCATCCTATAACAGCCTTAAACAGGTGTTCTAAAGAAAGATGTACTGTCAAACTCCAGATTCTGATTGGTCAGAAGGTGTTGATTAATTTTCTATTACAGCAGCTCTGACATTAGTGCAGGTTTATATTAATGCACTCATTCTGATTCCTTATCGTTTCTATAGTAACGGCTTGTACAGGGTGGACGTTCCACACAAACTGATTAAAAAATGTGTGTGAGGAGATGATTATTCAACGTTTAAGGAAGGAGTCTCCAGTGTCAGTGCTTTGTAACAGTCAGAGGTAAAAAGCTGTCACTGTGCTTCATGGACATGAAATGTAACTGTAAACAGATAAAAGGTACGAATTGTCATTCTTTAATAAGTAAATAAATAAATGTTATAATCACTGAAACATTACTGTGGTATAAGAGGAATAAAACACTTCAGGACATGGTGTTATAGGAAACTGCTTCAGGATGGTGACAGTAACTTCATCGTAACCTGTTGTTGATTATTTTTCTAAAACAACATGACATGGAGTGTTTTATTCTTTACTTAATATATAACAGCTACTTCATTTCAGGAAAAAAATAATAAATTAAGCCATGCAGCAGTGCTGTGCCTGATGAAGAGGGAGGAGTGATGTGTGGTTGGGGGCGTGTCTCATTTTCATATTCATAGTATTTGAATTTCTTGAAATTTTCCAGCATAAATGGCACACTAAACTATTATTTAATATAGAAAAAGCTTTGGGTAGCTCTATAAATTAAGGACTGTTTTTTTGTGAAGTTTATGAAGTTTTGTTTGGTGGTTAAAATCTAAAAGATTAAACTAAAACAATGCTTTCATGCTTCACTACGAAAAGCATATTAGGGCACCAGGATGTAAAATTCTGAATGTATGTGCCACTAAAGTAGACGTCTTTTGGGAACGTGTTTATTAGTTGTGGTTTGGAAGCTGACGTTCGCTTCCCTTGGCTGCTCGCTTCCTCTGCTGTGTGGGAGGTAATTTACTTCAGGAAAAAATTTCCCACTGCAACTCCAAGTGCCAGAAGTGTCTACATGATTTTATTGCATAACTGAACAAGTGTATCAGAAGAGGCAAGAAGCAAGAAAAAAAAAAAAAACTCTCAGCTGGGAAATGAGTTTTAAACCACCACAAGGTAAAAGAGGCTAATTTTGAGTATCAGACTGAGGCGAGAAAAAAAAAAAAACACCTTCACAGAAGGGAGAATTAGTTTTCCATGTGAGTGTGTGATGTGTACAGCATCGACTTTACCCTCATGGCAGAGAAATCGGTGGCAATTATTTCTGGTTGTGTTTAAAACAGTACATCAAACAACACAAATAAAGTGAGCATTGAAACATATTCACTACAATAAGATGTCATTTTTCAATCAGCTGCTGTTCCTTTGACTAGCTATAAGAAAAGAAAAGAAAAGAAAAAGAAGTCTCCACATGGTGCTGGTCTGTGCCATGCTCATTGCCCCGTCATCTTCACACACATCTTCACCCCACTGGAGTCGAAGCTCAGTGAAACTGATTCGAGCATGAAGAAGAAAGGAATGTCCATCTTTTCCTCCTCAGTCCTGTATTTGTGGAAGAATCACAGCGTGTTGATGGATCTGCGCTGCTGGAACCTCTTGAGCCGGTTGGCCGCCGTCACCGCATAGAAGTGTTTCTGTAAAAATGATGGACGGGTTGTGATCACGGACGTGACACACACTGCAGCAGATTTCAATTTTTATATTCATTCATGCGACACTTTTTTCTCCAAAGCGGCCTATACGTGAGATAGAGTCTAATACAAGCACTGAGCTGTGTAGTGAAAGCTCTGGGATTTGAACTCATACCCTTTCTGGCATTTTAACCCATAAAGTTCTCAACACTGGAGTCGCCTGAGATGTGGACGGATGCAGGGGAGATTTTTACCTACTCTGATTTATAAGGTAGATCTATGAGTATAAACCTGAATTGTGGAATATTTGATAAGAATTAAAGCTGTCAGAATATTATTATTAAATTTCATTAGCCTTCATTCTCTTAATCTGATCTTCCACCAGACTACACGGTGCCGTGTCCAACGCTCTGTCATGTTCATCAGAGTGCCAATGATTTGACGATGTGACTGAACCTCTTATGATATGATATGATTTTGATTCATAAGGCAACGATTCTTTAAAAAACAGGACTCAAGTGGAAATTGAGGATCCAGTCTATTCAAATGGAACACTAACAACAAACCTAAACAAAGTTAAATATAAGCAAAGTTATTGGCAAGGTAAGCCAGGAACATAGCAGGAGTCCAGCAGCGGCATGAAATGGAGCTCAACACAGCTGAAGCTGTTTAAATACACACGCTAATCAGCTTGGATGAGAAACAGGTGCACACAGTTACTGGAACGCTTTCAGGGAAGGCTGCCCTCTGGTGGTGTGGTGGTGATTTGTGACAGATTCGATATTTAACAAAACCACCTAATGTGCAACGATATAATACAATATGATACAATTTAGTAGCCTCTGATCTATATGTGACTCATGTTGTACAGAATCTAGGGAAGGCCTACCGTTAATTTCAAGGTTCAAGGTTCTTTATTTGTTGCGTACATATTACATACATGATGTACTGTACTGAAATGCTTTTCCTTACTGCCTCGTCCCACAGTGCAACAATCAACAGAGCAACAACGAACTACATATACACAAACATAATAAAAACAGAATATAATAAAATCTAGTAGACTATATGATAAAGTTTAGCAGCCTTTACAGGAATGTAATGTAGAATATGAATATGCATAAATAGAATATGTTTAAAAAAACATAAAAAAAAAACAGATTTGTGAATAATGATACTATAGAAAAGGACTATTTTAAAAGGATCAATCACTTTGCTAGTGTATAAATGATTTACATTAGTTTAAAATATTAATTACTTTTTACGCACCAGTTGTTTGTCCTTTTACGATAATAATAATTGATTTATAATCAAATTGGAACTGACAATCCTTTTAAGAGTGTTATGAGTCATTGCTTTGTAAATTGATACACCGATCTGAATCATCGGATCGTTCCACCCCTACAGCATGCAGAGCGGCCGAGTGTGATGTATGTCGCAGCGTATGTCTGTAATCTGAACAGTCTGTAGCAGCACCTGCTCGGGTGTCGGTTTAAAACCCAAACTTTAGCGTAGAAGTGAAAATCTCATTGGCTTAATGTACATTATGTACAGTATGTTCAGAAATAAATACTCCACTCCCTGAAGTGAGCATGTCACGATGAGCATGAAATGGACAAATATTACATGAATATTACAATACGTGAATCCGACTAAATCGACGAACCCAACCATTTTCTAGCACTTATTTATTGGACGGAGGTTTCGGTGCATTTGTGTGAATCGAATAGAAAATAGTGAACTACTGTAGATTGGATGAGATGTTCGCTTTCGAAGACATCTCCTGCAGTGCGACGCACAAGCCCAGTCCTCTCATTCGACACCATCTTTCCTGCTTTAATGTATAACCACGCAATGTAACGTGTGTTGTTTTGTTTGTATGTGTTTACTAATGTGCTAAGATTAAATTTAATCTTAAGCTTAATTTTTTTAAATACTGCATTCTTACAGGGCCTCAGGGGTCCTAAGCAGGCCACACAGAGGTACCAGTGATCCACGTGTCATATCCTGTGTGTGCGTACCTTCCACTGTCGATGAGCTGCTAGGTAACGCTGTAGTCTCATCTGGGATTTGAGACGGACTCGGTGTCGCTTCGCTTTTTCCTCCAGATTATTCAGCCAGCCGTGTTTCATACAGCCTGAGGCGCTCAGTCGACTGCTGCCGTATACACACACACACACACACACACACACACACACAGTGTTATAATGATTTTCCTTAACAGTAGAGAAGCAAACTTACACAATTAAAAAAAAAACTGATTTAAAGTAAAGTATCACCTATTTGAAGCTTATAACGTATACAGACATATATGTATATATACAGTACTGTGCAAAAGTCTTAGGTACCTTATTTTTTTTAGTACAAATTTTGATATAGATTGTTATTTTCTGACTTCTACATAATTGATTCAGTACAAAAACATTTTAGATTCCAAACATTAGTTTTCCAGCAGAAAATGAAATGTTACAGACAAATGTTTGTATGCCAGTAAAGAAAGCAGCAGATTCCATAAGAGACACTTTTCAGATAAAAACATAATGAAGGCTGCTGGGTTTCGCTGCAGAAATAAGAAGCAAGTCGACAGTCAAAGTCTCCAGAAGAACTGTGGCTGCTTCTGCAAGATGCTCAGTAACACTTACAGCTCATTTCCTTACAAAACTGCACACACTGCACCTGTGAGTACACTTTTTTTAAAGTGAAGGATCGTCACACCAAATATTGACTTTGTTTCATTTATTACTGTTTACTGCTCTTTATAGTATTTTTTTAAATGTAGAAAAATTTAATTTCATTATTTTTGAAGGCATCTTTGCTCTACAGCATTTCTTTGCATTTGCCCAAGACTTTTGCACAGAACTGTATATATATATATATATATATATATATATATATATATGTATATATATATATATATATATATATATATATATATATATATATATATATTTTATAACTGCAGCTCTGACAGTAGTGCAGCCGCAAATCACAGGTTTATATTAACTTGCTCGATATTGTTAACGTAATATGTTATTGTTTCTATAGTAACAGCTCATTCACAGGGACCTAAAATGTGTGTAATCATTTTCTGTAAGGAGATGTTTAACATTCTCCATTTTGTTGATTATTTTCCTATAACATCAGACTCCCATGTGTTCGCTCTGTGTGTGTTCTACATAAAGTTATAGAATTATGAAGTGTAAACTGAGAAAGTAAAACAACACTAATTAGAGCAACAGGCTATCAGTAGCTTTTCTTCCTTTGGTGATAATTAAATGATAACGTTAATTGTCATTTGAATGGCAGCTCAGCTTAATTAGCCGTCTGGTATTTGTGAAGGAGCCTGAGCTGCTGACTGTGAATGTGCCATTAGTGGTCATTAGCTAAAAGCATGCATGACCCGTTAACCTGAAACACACTGGTGTGAGAGAGGGAGAGACAGAGAGAGAGAGAGAGAGAGAGAGAGAGAGAGAGAGAGCACAAAAAATCCATTAAAATATATCTGTTATAAATCACACACTACTGAACAGATCAGAGTGTACTGTGAGTGTGTGTACAGGGGCACGTTTTGCTATCTTGATGGGGACCAAATATTCGTCCATCCAACCATCAGTTCATCCAACCATACATCCATTGGTACATCCATCAATTTATTTACCCATCCACTCATTCAACATCTATCCATCATCAATTCATCCCTCCAGCCAGGCATCCATCCATCTATGTTTCTTTTTAACAAAAATAAGAAGCTTTTATCTAAAAATAAATAAATAAATAAATAAATAAAAGAGCCAAAATGGTTTCCTTTTGGTTACTGAGGTTAATGTTAAGGTTAGCTATAGGTGTACTATAGCATTAATTAGCTGGATTAATAATTATATCACAGGAAGGTCCTCACAAGGATACTAAGACAAATAAGTGTGTGTGTGTGTGTGTGTGTGTGTGTTGCATGAACATGATTCACACTTTAGGCTTTGTAAATGCTCTACACCATTTTCTTTTTTTTTTCATCTATGCGGATGACTACTTTAACACTGGTACTCTATAATTACCCCCGGATATCTAGTTATTTCGTGACCTTTGACCTGCCATACAGACCAGGGAAGTGTTGAGTCTCTCCTTCAGTAACAGCGATTCACGGCGGCCCTCTACACAGCGATGGCGGCAACGTGCCAGCGGAAATGATTTAGAACTGTCTGCTATACAAAAGCCATTTTCGTCAGCAAAACACAGCAATTACGCAACACTCGTGCACAATCAAAAACGCATTTTCTCAGGCACGTCTCGTTGAAGGGCCGCCCATCTGCGTGTATGTTTTTAGTCACCGGAGAGCGGGTGTGAATGTGAAGAATGTTAAATGTGGGTGTGTGTTGCGTCACTAAGTGCACCCTGTCACAGATCTGTAGAGGATCATTAGCAGGCAGTGGAGGCCCTCGCTGGCCCCTGCTGTGCCAGTCGCCTATTGTCTCACGCCAGATGAGCAGTGACGCTCGCGTGGCACTAAAAAAGCCCCCGCCTTACAGCTCGGCCTCGTCTATGCTGTTAATTTCAGCCTATTGATGAATGCATCCGGATGTTTGCTGAGTTAAATGTTCTGTTCTGAAGAGAGGAAATGTGGGGATGAAAGAATGAACTGCCAGCCTCACATCCTGTTACTGCAAAAAACCCAAAATATTAAAGCGAGAAGTTAAGCAGATTGATCCTTCCCTAAAAAAAACAACTTTAAACTTCCACTTTAAAGGAGTCTTTAATGTCATTTTCAATTAAATATTCTAACTATAGTATTAAAGTATTTAATATGCTTTTTATGATTACACCTCATAAAAATGAATATGAATGATATGCCACTTAGAAAAACACCCCATGACCAGCCTTCCATCTCTAACAGCCTAATATCACTACTATTACCTCACCGGCTAACTGCTAATAAAATAGCCCACATTGGACACGTGTTGAGTGGGATTTCAGTATCAAAGATGTGATTTGTCATTTTTACACAGTGAATTATTTAACAGCAGCCAGATACAGCAAACCTGACATCCTTTACAAAAAGAATTACAAAAAGATAGATGAATGAATGCATTGAATTGATGTATGTATGTATGTATGTATGGATGGATGGATGGATGGATGAATAGGTGGTCGGATGAACTGCTGAATGAATAGATGATTGGATGGAGGGATCAATGGATGGATGGATGGATGGATGGATGGATTAATTAATGGATGAGTAGAAAGTTGAATGGATGGATGAATGTTGTTGAATTGGTGGATGGGTAGATAAAGTGCTGGATGCACCAATGGATGTATGGATGGATGAATAGATGGAAAGATGGATGACTGAAAACAGGTTAGAAAAATAGAGAGAAACAGTAATGCGAAATGAATAATGGATGGATGGATAGATGGATGGACACATTAATGAATGGATTAGAATGGAGTAGGATGGATTTAGGGACAGATTCGATGGACAATAAATGGATGGATGGATGAATGGATGGATGGATGGGTGGATAGATGGATGCATGCATGGATGGATGAACTGATGATAGATGGATTGATGGATGTTTGGCTGGATTGATGGATGTTGTTGAACTGGTGGATGGGTAGATAAATTGATGGATGCACCAATATATGTATGGTTGGATGAATTGATGGTTGGATGGATGGATGAACAGATGGAAAGATGGATGATGGAAAAAATTAGGTTAGAAAAATTAGAGAGAAACATGGATGATGGATAGATGGTTGAATGATAGTGAAAGGATGAACAAATAGACAGACAAACGGATGGTTGCCCGAATAGTTGGATGGATTATTGAATGGGTGGATGTGTAGATAAATAGATAGTTGGTGAATGGATGGACAGATAGATACCATTTTGCGGGGATGAGTAATTTAGAGATGAAGTCTTTCGCTTCTTCAGACACGTTCTCAAACGCCTCAGCATCAAAGTCCCAGTTAGCGTGAAGGATGTTGTTCATCGTCTCAGCGTCGTTTTCACCCAGGAACGGTGACAAACCACTTAAACTGAAAAACACACACACACACACACACAGAGAAACACAGGAAGACATTAGGACTGTTATATAATACACCGTCTGATAGATTATTAATGAAAAGCCTTTTTTACAACCATTTGGCAAAACCGAACAAACAACCTCGTCCAACCTCGTGATAAATGTGTTGCTAACACTCTGGCAAACTGTTTCAGTTTATCAAAAAAAAAAAGGACTAATTTACTGCTTAAGTGCTTTCAAAATTGCACGCTCTGTGCTGTTGACTTTTTAAAATGTATTTAATATGACAAAATGTGGTTGAAATGTCATGGAAATAAGAAGAGCAAAGGAAATAAAAAGAGAGAGCAAGACAAATAAAATAAAAAAATCCCTCCACAGTGTTGTTGGATAAAGAAATAAAGTCAGCATCATCGTTTTGGCACGTTGGAGGATCGCTGTGTGCTCTAAGTGTTTGCTAATGGTGTGTCATCTTCTTCGGTAGCAGTCATCTTCCTCACATGTGCGTCTGTGAGCACACGTAGCCTTGCATAACACTTCAAAATGAGGCCAGCAGTTATTAAAAGTCATGTATGTATAAAATGCACGCATTAAAAAAAATCACACACACCTGCCGAACGACTCCATGGGTCCTTTAAATAGCAGAGAGATAATTGAATAATCAAACTGGGGCGCTGAGTGGCATGAAAGTAGGTCATAACATACATTCGAGGTGAAAAACTAAAATCCTGCTAAAGCCTCTTGAACACCTGTCACGGTGTTGGCGCTAATTTGCACGTTACAGTAGGTCATCCAGGGCTAATAATGGAGCTTTGGCATTTAACTCAAGCTAGAGGATGAAAAATAGGAGCAGTGCCTGATCCTGATTCCCGAACAACCCTTTTTTAGTGTTAATGATGAGGAATATGACTCACTTTATTGATTTAATTACTTGAGGTTTTGATTCATTTGATTCAGTCAGAGAAAAGAGTGAAAGAAATTGTAGTGTGGAGCACCAACCTACCAGAAAAGACAGTCACGAAACATCAAAACATCAAACTTTTTCAGAGTGGGAAACTTTACTTTGGGAAAGTTACAGGTATTCAGACTCAGATTACGCACTTGCTTAAGTCGATTTTCTGGGCTCCGCATTCAGATTATCCAAAATGGCTTCCATCCTCATTATCCAGCTACTAATAAAATAGCACTTGATTCGGCACATTCCAGCATATTTTTAGATTGTGTGGCAAGACTTAATTCTGCACAAAGCTTGCCATGAGAAGCCATGAGATACTAAATCGAGGTCAAGAAATCGTTATATGTGTGTGGGATGATTTTATCATGATTTTCATTCACTGTTTTGAGTTGTAGATTAATAAAATAACAGCAATGTTTTTGTTAAATCGTTGGAAATGATAAGATGAATGAACACTCATCTACGACACTTACAGCCCACTTTAAGGAACTGTTGGTTATCATTTAAGAAAAATGAGCTTGAGGTCAGAGCCTCACGCAATTGAGAAATGCCGGTTTACAGCAAACTTCGCGCCATGCGCTCAAGTCACTTAAAAGAGTCGTTCAGAAAAAAAAAAAAAGAAAGAAAAAAAGAATAAAAAGTTTGCCAATAGTTCCTCGTTATTTATTATTTTCCTGCTCTAATACACCAGTTGGGGCCTTGGTAAACCAGGACCAGGAGTTGGAGTTGTAAACACTGTTTTTTTTTGCATATTCATGTGAGTACTCAGGTCACAACCTATCTGAGAAGGGCTTTGTTGTTGGATTTTGATTGGGGTTGAGTAGATATTGTGCTTTCAGGACCTCTTAGCCATCTCCCAGGGCCCAGAGCCTTTCATTAGAGGATTAGTGGATGCACTCATGCCTCAGGCTCTGATGTCTGGCTTTCATTCCTGTGGCATTTGCATTTCCTTTTTGATCTCTCTGACATTAAAAGTCAGGAAGAGCAACAGAAATATAAAATTCAATTCAGTCAGATACTCAGTGCCAAATAGGCTTTTTCTGCCTTTGTAATATTCAGTTTCCAGACGCAAAGGCATTCTCAAAAAGGTTTTAATGTATTCACTTTTTTAAGTGTGCATGAGATGAAAAAAGCTTGGTCAAAAAGGCCTGTTGGAGATATCTAATTTATATTTTAAAAGTAAAGTTCAGCTTTAGGGTACAACATGCACTGTTGTGGATTTGATGCCATTTGTCTCTGGATTTGAACCTACAGCATGTATGTGATGACGCCGACACTCCACATGTCTGTAGGGAACGAAACAAAGTCGTAATTCACCACTTCAGGTGCCAAAAACTCAGGAGTCCCAAAGTTGACCTTCAGCTTCTCTCTGGGTCGATATCTGCAAATCACAAGAAACAATAAACATCAAATGCTAGTATTTCGAATAGTTCCGTCTTCATTGTAGATGCTGTATATTTCATTCCCAGTGTGTCTATTTGCACCCAGGTAAAACAGCATTGGCCAAACAGGACAGATATTTACACCAATCAAAGCTGCTGTCACTTCCATATATGCACCTGAAGACACACCCACATCCCCATCTATGCCTTAAAGGCATGCTCACTCAGACTTGCTGAAATTACCATATATGGACTTGGCATTCCTACTTATTGGGTTCCATATATGGAAATGACACATATACTTAATAACTATGGACAGGACACGCCTATATACTGAGTTCCATACATGGACATGACATGCCAACTTCTTGGGTTCCATATATGGACATGACCTGCCTTCTTTCTGGATTCCATACATGGTAATTACATTCCTACTTACTGGGCTCCTTATATGGATATGACACATCTACATATTGGGTTCCATATATGGACAGGACACACCTACATATTGGGTTCTATATGGACATGACATGCCTTCTTACTAGATTCCATATATGGATATAACATGCCTACATATTGTGTTCCATATATGGACATGTTACACCTACTTCTGTGTTCCATATATGGACATGACACGCCTATTACTGGGTTCCATATAAGGACATGACACGCCTTCTTACTGGATTCCATATATGGATATGACATGAATATTTATTGTGTTCCATATATGGACATGGCACACCTACTTATTATGTTCCATATATGGACATGCCTACTTATTTTTAGAAGCAGTGCTAACATTATATAAAATAAAAAATCATGCTTCATTAATGCCACGTAGCCAATGAATTTATGTATTCATGCATTAATATTTTCTTTAAGAAGAGAGTACGCACTTGATATATGATATATATACTCGGGAGTGATTTATGTTCTGGAAAATTCAGTATATCAGTACGCAAATGACAAACATCATGTTCTAAGGCTAAAGAAGAGAAACTCAGTGTTTCTGACATTCAGAGTATTTATAAGAAACGATTGTGTAACACAAAACAATCCAGGCCTAATGACTCAGAACTGCAGAAAAATACAACATGTATCTCAAAATGTAATTGTTGCCTGTGAATCTTTCGCATGATATCTCCGTGTCAATCTTTGTTGCGAGTAATCATGTAGGTGGAGGTGTGACGGCAGTGATGGTTTTTCTAAATCAAATGTGGGGGCCGGATGATTAAGGCGTTGTAGCCTGGTGAATCAGAGGCAGCGCATGAGAGAGAACTGCTGAGAAGTATAATTACAGACAACTGGGGATCTTTCTCTCTCTTCACACCATCACAAATAACTTTACAGACGTAATCAAAGGTATCTGTTTGATACGGGAAACTGTCTAACATCTGCCAGAAAAAAAAAAACACAATTCACTTACTTTCTAGCAAGTCCAAAGTCAATGATCTTGATTTGGTTGCTGGTGCTGCTGACACACAGTATATTTTCAGGCTGTGGGGGAAAAATAAATAAATAAATAAATAAATAACTATTTGAAAAAGAGCATCCCACGTGTCCCAAGCTTTCGTAATTAGAGTATAATAGCTATTAAATGTTCATGCCTTATTTTATAATATGCTATTTCTAGGTTCTTAGGGTATTAGGGTTTTTATCTAAATGGATAAAAAAACACTTTAATTGTCATTATTAATTGTCATTATGACACAACAAAATAACTGTCAGTATCAGATGTTATTCATTATGACACAACAAAAATATAATAATAATAATAACAGTAATAATAATAATAATAATAATATATTTTGTGTCCATGTAATATGCTAAACTATTAATTAAATCATCTTTAAGGACAGGTTTACATTTTTATTTAATTATTTTTAAATATTTTAGTGTATTTTAACATCAAATTGCCAGAATCAGAATTGTTGGCACGCTGCATAATAATGAAAACAAAATGAATTGTATGGAATCACTGTATTAGTTTTAATTTTTAAAAATGAATTGTTATTTGGTGAAGCCTTCCCTGGAGAGACCAACAGCACTGAGGACCTTCCTGTAGTTTCCATGTGCAACACTTCAAGCTCTTTTATAGTCCCAGGTTTGCACAAGTCTTAACCTCTTGGCAGAAGCAACCAAGTTGAAATATCCTGCTAATGATCAGAATTCATGATGCTATAAATCTTCACAAGAGGCTCTGAACCACCAGCTATAATGATCAAGAATCCACTACCAGACTTTGCAGTTGATTTGGATTTGGGATCTTTTCCTTGAACACAGTGCTTATTTTTGGACAATGAAAAGATTTTGGTTTCATCTGACTACAACATACAGTGTTACAGATGCAGTAGTTTAAGTTGATATTTTTTTAAAAAATTGTTAGAAGAAAGGGAAGTGGTTTCTCCAAACATGGAAACATGGAAACATGGAAACAGTGGAAAATTTCAATAATTGTTCATAAAATATCTTTTTTTTTTTTTTTTGGTGGGGGGATGCAACCACAGAAGGAGTTGGAGCATAAATGTTGCAGTTTTAATGAAATAGAAATAAAAAATGGATTAGGATTTGGTTTTGATTAATATATTTGTGAGTCAACTATGATGTTTTATGTATGTTTTTATATAACTGAAGCAAAGACCAGAAAGTCGGATGTTTGGGCTGTACTGCATACTGTAAAGTGCACTTTGATGCTGTGTTACATGATTTATCAGACCCTTACACTGACCTGATGCTGTATAAATTGAGACTATGGACTATCGCTGCTGTTCTACTGTATGTGCGTGATTTTTTCTGGTTTCTGTACGACTGTGCTAGCCGCAGAGGTAACGCATCAGCGTGCATGTGATGGAGTGCAGGTCGCTTCACCTTCAGGTCCAGATGCAGGATGTACTGCTGATGGAGGTACTGCACTCCCTCGCAGATCTGCCGCATGAACACGATGGCGTCCAGCTCCGTCAGGTGGTAATGTTCGTTCACGATGCGTTCGAACAGCTCCCCGCCCTCCACGCTAATCAGAAAAAGCCAGCCAAGCAGAAAAATAAAAAATAATCTCAAAAATATTAAACATTTGCGTTCCTGTTTATATTGTTCACACTTTCTCTGACTGCTTAGTTTAGTTTTATAATAATAAACAGATTCGTAACTGACACAACACTCTGGTTATATAGAACAATTATCTATCTATCTATCTATCTATCTATCTATCTATCTATCTATCAGTAACGTGACAAGCTTCAGGTAACTATAAATGGATAAAAAGTATGCTGTGTTGCATACCTTTGTGGTACAAGAGGAATTAAACACTTCAGGGTGTGATGTTAGGAAAATAATCAATTTGGGGTCATTAGAGTGACTCTGCTTCAGCACCCTGTTGTTGATTATTTTCCTATAACAGCATGACACGGAGATCTGAGACGTCTGATCTCTGCCAGGTTGTGTGATTGGACGTCTGCGGTTAAATTGTTTAGATTGTTTTATCGAACAAAAAATTGTTTGTTTGACTGATTATAATTAAACACACCAAACCATAACCAGATCTGTCAGAGCTGTCTTGTCTGGTTAACAGTTACAGAAGTGAAAATGACAGTGTGCGTATGTGTGTGTGTGTGTGTGTGTGTGTGTGTGTGTGTGTGTGTGTGTGTGGGCACTTGCAGTTCTTGTCAGCGACAACAGAGGTGCTGAAAAACACGCTGAGTGAAAGGAAATTTGTCTTGCAAATGAATCTCTAATGGACGGAGTCAGATCAGGCCTCAAAGCCTTAATGAGCTGAGGCGTATAAAAGAAAAAAAAACAACAAATGTGCCGATGTGAACAACAGGTGCAGAAAGACAGGCGTGTTTATTTCTCCCCGCCGTGAAGAACACAACATAATACCCATCTTTTATGAAAGTGTTTACTTACTATTCCATTATAAGAGTGAGATTGGTCCTGGACTCGAATGCGTCATACAGCTGAATGAGGTTTACGTGATTTAGCTGGTTCATCATCCCGATCTCATTCTTCACCTCCTCCTGTTAGAAGAGATGAAAGGAGGGGAAAAAAATGAGAAAAACAAGCGGAAGTAAACATCATGACATCCTCAGTGCTCTGGACTTGACCTCTATTTCATACCTAAATCCTGATCCGAACATTGTGTTTTAAACTATGTGAGGGCAGACCTCATCCAAATTCAAATCCCCAGACACACGGACAAACAGAGATGATTTTAGATTTTGTGGTGAGTTTCCGGAAACGAGGTTTCCAGAAGCGAGGACGCTCCCAGAGAAGCGTTTAGAGACGTTCTGCACAGACAGAGGTTGACATCTGCGCATAATTGCCAGACTCTGTCTTTCTGGATTTCAGGTCACCTATTTTCTCAATTGCCCTGCAGAAATCCTTTCAGTTGTGTGTGTGTGTGTGTGTGTGTGTGTGTGTGTGTGTGTGTGGTTTCAGAGGAAAAGATGGGTCCCGTAATTGTATGTGTTGTCACTGTGAAAGTCTGCAGTGTGTGTAAAGGACTGGGTCATCTCTTCTAATCTTCTGCTCTCTTTGGCTCTCTAACATCAAGACAAGCAGGGCAGATTCATAACCAATTTGTGTGAGTGTGTGTGTGTGTGTGTGTGTGTGTGTGTGTGTGTGTGTGTGTGTGAGACTTTTCTACAGATGCTCAAGAAAAAATGTTATGTGTATGGCCATATGCTGGCATCCCAGCTTAGTGTTACTTACACCACTGCGCTGTTGAGATCTGGATTCTGAATGATCAGAAGGTGCTGATTAATTTTCTAATTTTCTATAACAGCAGCTCTGACAGCAGTGCAGCTGCAAATCCCATGTTTATATTAATGCGCTTGTTCTAATACATTATCGTTTCTATAGTAACACATCATTCACAGGTGGACACTCCACATAAACCGATTAAAAAACATGTGTAATCGTTGATATGATGAAATTTTCTGTAATGGGGCGTTTATTTAAATCCTTATTTATGGAAGGAGTCTCCAGTATCAGCGCTTTGTATGAGTCAGAGGTAAAGCTGTAACTTTAAGGACAGAGTAGTTTATGCTTTGAGGTTTTCTGGTAACATGACAAGCTGTGTTTTTATTTAATTTTGCCTTATTACTTTCAGTAGAAGAAAACGAGTGTTTATAGCTGCTGTTCTGTAAGTAAGAATAGGAACTTGTTTCCACCACATTAAATTTTAAAAGTATGATATGTTAGTCTTTATTAATTAAAAAGTGTAACTGCTGATAAAAATGGAGTGGTATAAGAGGAATAAAATAGTTTGGGACATGATGTTACATCCTGTTGTTGATTATTTTCCTATAACAGCGCAGTGTTTTATCCCCTGCTTAAAACAGGTATTAAAGAGGTGAAAATGGGAGGAAGTTTAATTTTAACACTGTAACACTAATTTTAACAAATCGAATAACTGAACCCTCGCATTCTATGGCATTTAATGTTGTCTTCTTCGCAAAATCTACTCCAGAAGTTACAGATACAGCGCTGTACTGAAACCCACAAGAATGGGATGTACAATGTTTGTGTCTCATATTATGAATTTTTCATGCTGTTCCATTATGAAGAACCCTACAGCTTTATGTTTTACAGCTTGAGTTTATATGGATTTGTATACTGCCGCGGGCTAGTACGACTTCTTAAGAGTCGTCATGAATCATAAATCTGGTCACTGGGACATAGCGAGGAACAGATTGGAGCAGAAGGAGAGAGAGAGAGAGAGAGAGAGAGAGAGAGAGAGAGAATAAAGGCAGGAGTAAGGCTGTAGTAAGACAGCCAGTGGACTTTCACATAAAAGCTGCCTTTGAAAGAGAGAGAGTGAAGATGTGAAGGTGGAGAGGGGGGTGTTGCTTTGGTTTGTGTTTTTTTTTTTTCACTCACCCTTTCTTTCATCCCCTTCACTTTTATAATCTTGGCAGCCAGAGTGAGACCTGAAGAGAGCTCAGCACACTTATGAACCTGGCCAAAACGCCCCCTGTAGAGACAGCGAGCAGAAAACACACAGCGCTTATTAGAAAACAGGTCATCATTCTGCATACACCGTCAATGCAGCATAACAAGAAGCTAGCTGCCAGCTGTGGTGATGCTGGTAATGCTTTACGGACGTAGCAAAGTATTTCAGCAGATTAAAAATACTGTAGAAGATCCGATCGACTTATGAACGATACCAACAGCGTGGATGGGGATGCCTCCAGTAATAACAAGTACTAATTTATACTCATCATATACCCTTAAAATGTACTTCCATATAAATCAAACAAACATTCAACCACTCGATCTTGAGATATCGCACTAACGAGAATCTCAGACAGACGCATTTACAAACCAAAGACCTAGCTGCAGTGGCATAAAAACATGAACCACCAGAGATCCTCTTTTGCAGCCAAGCACATGCATTTATATAAATAATGTATCTAAAGACAAGGTCACCAGGTAAGGGATGTTTTCACAGATTTTCATTAATTTTTTTATTTTAAAGAAAATTTTATTGAACTTTCTTTAACAGCAGCTCTGACAGTAGCGCAGCTACATATCACAGGTTTAGATTAATGCACTTGTTCTAATACATTATTGTTCCTATAGTAACAACTAATATGCCGAACGCTCCACATAAACCTCTAGACAGACCCTGTACCCATAGGCCCTGCCCACTAACATATGAAGGTGGAATTTAAATATAAATATGCTCTATCACTGCAATTTTATATAATGTTCTATTCAAAGCTTTTTACCCTCGTATACTGACCTGATAGCTGGAGCAAAACGTCAAAACTAACAGGTGTGTACATTCGAATATATTTTCACTGGGAAATTTTTTTAGCCAAAAGCTCACTCTGTGTTCCTTTCAGCATAAAGTAGAGTGTGAGTCAACAACAGCCCAAAATAAACTCTGTCCATGACAAGTCAGAAACAAGCCCAGCACTTATTTGTGCCCTATTGGGGGGGGATTAGTCTCTGTACTCTGTGTACGCCAGTTATTCAACTCCACGCTCCTATCTGCCCCTCCGCAAGCTATCAGCAGCCCCGACCTCTTCTCCACCCCCTGTCCCTCCCCGACGCCTACATATTTATCTCTGTAGGCCTTTATCTGCATTGCTATTGTCAGAGGACGCAAATGGGTGAATGCCAAGTTGACAGTGTATTGATAGCACAAAACTATAATTACCCACTGGTGAGGCCTTATCACACACTCGGAGGGTCTGAAAGGGAGGCAGGCTACTAATGTACAGCAGCTTTAGAGAAATAAACAGATTATATAGGATGTGCAAAGGATTACAGTAGCTCTAAATGCAACAAATTTGCACATTCATGTCAGTCTATAGGACTGAGATACAGTGCAGCTTGTAAGTATGGAGCTGTGACACTGTTTAAGTTGTCTGTATCCTGTAATGCACTGAATGTGAAATAAAACACCGACTGTAAGGTTAAAGTGCAGAATAGTGATGTTCTGATACTGATACTGATACTGGTATCAGGTGTACAGTACTGTGAAAAGTCTTAGGCACACGCAAAGAAATGCTGTAGAGCAAAGATGCCTTCAAAAATAATGAAATTAAATGTTTCTACATAAAAAAAAAATACTATAAAGAGCTATAAACAGTTCTTCTGGAGACTTTGACTGTCGACTCGCTTCTTATTTCTGCAGCGAAACCCAGCAGCCTTCATTATGTTTTTATCTGAAAAGTGTCTCTTATGGAATCTGCTGCTTTCTTTACTGACATACAAACATTCTTCTGTAACATTTCATTTTGTGCTGGAAAACTAATGTTTGGAAATCTAACATGTTTTTGTACTGAATCAATAATGTAGAAGTCAGAAAATAAACATCTATAACAAAATTTGTACTAAAAAAATAGGGTGCCAAGACTTTTGCACAGTTCTGTAGGTCAGATATTGTGCTCCAGTGTGGTCTGTAAAAATATCAAGAGGAGGAACTACAGCATCTTCCAACAATAGATGTAACGTGATAAAAAACCATCTCTATGGTGTTTAAAAAGTATGTGTAATAGAGAGCACGAGGACGGCTGACCCGTTAAAAAGTGTGCCGTTAATTGCACACACACAAAGTTTTTCACACGTGAGTGTGCAGAGACGCCGAGCACTGAGGCACACCTACACTTTGCTCATGAGTCGAGGTGCAATTCACAACACATACAGTAGCACTTGTTTTTAACGTTCACGCTCACTGATACTGTTCTTCACATTCAGGGCGGCCATCTTCACTCTCTCTATTATAAACACTGTTTAAACATCATAACAACTTACATATAAAACTCAGCATAAGGTGTTGATTGCTACCAGCACACTGCAGCGACCTACACAAACAGAGCTAAATAAAAATTTTCATGATGCCCCTGTTTGATTAACATTAAGTATTTACTCATTCTGAAAGTATCAATATGGATGAATACCAAAAAAACATGTAGTCAGTTTGGAAAAAAATGTATTGATGCAACCCTTAGTGCAGAATATCAAGTGAACTCCATCAACTACACCAAAAAATATGTTGAAGAATGAACACCAAAAAGTTATTCACCTAAAAATATGTTGAAGAAAGAAGAGAAATGATTTATAATCACACTGTTTGGTGTCACTCAGAAGATGATGGGTTCTCTTTTTGAGAAAACTCTCCAGGTTTCTTCCTCTTGTCATCTCAGGCAGGTTTTCCTTGCCATCATCATCTCTGGCCTGCTCATTAGTGATAAGTTTAAAATTTTAGTGTAAATTTTATACCTGGATTTGTGTAAAGGTGCTTTGTGTCAATGTCCAGTGTTGAAAGTGCTATATAAGTACAAGTGTAATGTAATTGAATTGAAACTCATTGCAACTGAACTCATGAAGTCAACTACATACAGTAGCTCCCTTCCCATGATGCACTGCCTGTAATACATTTTTTGGTTTCTACATGCTTCAGGGACTTTTTGAAATCCAGCTGAGTGCAGTTCAGGTTCAGGAATTTATTCAAAAAACCAAGAACTTTGGAGTTTTGTTCCTGAATAAGTCTGTGGCAGTGTGCCTTGGGTCACTGCTCTTTTTTCCAAGTTTCCATTGAATAAGTTTCATCCTGCAGTTACATCACTGATGAATACGAGTGAGTCAGTTCACGTAGCAGCTGGACAAACCCACATTTCGCAGATTAGTTTCCTTGCTTTGAATCACGTTCCCTCATTCCATGACCCTGGAACAAGTTAATCCTCCACTCATCTGCTTATAAAAGATTGATGCAGAACCCAGCAGGCTAGTTAATATAACCTTCTGTAACCTGGTCTTTCAGGGCCGCATGCTGACCTTTCCACTGTAATAGCACATATTAAAATATTAAAATATTGTAGGACTAGTATAAAAACTCCACGATAATCCTTGCTTAATCATGGAAAGTTTATCATTCACATAAACGTTAGCTACAGTTTGTCATTTATACAGTTTACAGAAAAAACACAGAGACTGAATATCTGAATTTAGTTCGTAATTTCCTTTAACATTAGGATCTGAAAACTGATGTCAGAATTAAGGTACTGATAATTTTCCTACCTGTAAAAATCACACTCATAATTACCAGTTAGGAACTCTACAGAAATAAATAAATAAATAAATAAATAAATAAATACCACCCCAAAGTTGATTATTGTCCAATAACAGCATGTCCTAAAGTGTTTTATTCCTCTTATACCACAGCAATTTGCCAACGATTACAATGTTTTTTTATTTATTAAACAATGACACATCATACTTTTTTCTCATTTCTAGTTTCTCGTTACATTTTATGGAATTGCCTACAATACAAGTTAGTTCCTCACTTATGCTATAGCAGCTGTAAACAGTTGTTCCCTCTCCAGCCTCTTTTTCCTCTCTCTCAAAGTTGATAAGACAAAAAAATACAGCTTGCCATGTTACCGAGAAACGGTAAAGTGTAAACTCCTCCGTCCTGAAGATGTCTGAAAGTTACAGTTTTCCCTCTGACTGTTACAAAGCACTGACACTGGAGACTCCTTCCATAAAAGTAAAATAAACATTTAACTCCTTAAAGAAGTTAACTTCACCATATCAGTGATTTTTTTTTTTTATTTGTCTATGTGGAGTGTCAGCCGTACAAGTCCCTGTGATTGAGCTGTTACTATAGAAACGATATTAGAGAATTAATCAACACCTTCCGACCAACCAGAATCCAGATTTCAACAGCATGGTGCACTTTATTTGTGCTACAAGAGCGCATGGTATGATGTATGTAGCTGATGTTAACACGCTACAAAAACTGTTCCATGCCACCATAACTATTTGTAAAGATCCATACAAAAAATAAATATAAAACAAATACTTTAAACAATATTCTAAGTGTATGCATTTGATGGGTTTTTGAAGATAAGAATGTTAAACCAGACATCCTTATCTGATGGTAAGTGTCTTTGTCTGTGTCTTCCTGTAGGAGTTCTACCTAAAAACTCTTTTGAATAGAGAAATAATCTCTGCATGGTTCTACACAGAACCTTTAAGGGTTCCCCTGTAGAGTCAGAAACATACACACTGCAGTAGACATATTCATGCTGTAGTCAGGAGGAGAGATGCTGAAACACACTCACCCTCCGAGCAACCCGTTGGGTTCCACTGTGTAATAGGAGCCGATGGGAACCTGCTTGGCGCTGACGATGCGGTGCTCGAACGGAGCAGGTCGAGGGGGGCAATCATCTGGAAAAAAAAAAAAGAAGAGAAGTGGAATAGCTGTGAAATAGCTGACTATGACTTGGCAAGGTGTGAAAGGTGACAGGTGACGTCAGGGACTCGGTTTACAGCGACTAATGGAACAGAACAGTTTTCACATTAGCATCAGGAGCTTTGACAGAACCCTGCTGTTGTTACGGTTACAATCACAAGCGATATCTCAGATTCCAGCTAATGACCTATCGAATGCTTGGAAGGTGCAGCTGCTAACAAAGTGTGCCAATTTATCTGATTCATCTCTGTCACAGATTTAAGTTTGAACACATCACATGGCATTTTAATTTAAAACATCCAAATGATAAACTTTCCTCTTTGTAAAGATGCAGGTCCTGGAGAGTATAAAGTGATTTCCACCACAGCGCTGTTGAACGCATTATTCTGATTGCTGGTGATTAATTTTCTATAAGAGCACATGTGACAGTAGAGCAGCTGCACCACTCCACAATGTTTATATTAATGTGCTCATTCTGATACACTTTCATTTCTGTAGAAACCCAGGACATTTTAGAAATCTTCTTCAAGAACTTTTTTACAAGAATCTTTTACAGGAAATCGGAAACCTTTTTCAGAAACCATTTTAGGAACGTATGTTCTACTTCGAACTTTTGTTTGTTTTTTTTAGAAATGTAGGACCTTTTAAGAACTTATGGTCTTCTTCTGGAAACCAGAAACATTTACAGGAACTCAGAAACCATTTTTAGAGCCCTAGGACATTTTTAGGAAAGTATGTTCTTCGTTGTGAACTCAGAAACATTTTCAGTAACCTTTTCTCCAACCCATGAACTTTGTGTATGTTCTTTTTCATGAACCCATGAACTTTAGCTACATTTCCACTGGAGGAACCTGAGCCAAGTCTGACACCAGACTGTGGTGAGGTAGGAAGCAAGTCCACAACTCCCCAATGCTAATTGACTAGACGCTAAACTGTGCAAAATGCTAAACTGGTGGCTATAAGCGTCCTTTTCTTTTTAACAACATTAGTTAAAAAGCACAAAGTTAAAAAGAGGCAAATTCAGACATCAAACATGTCTCGTGTGATTGACTACATTTGTGTTAAAGGTGCAATAGTCAATTTTTTTGTTTGTTTCTTGCTAATACTAATAATGTGGAAATTA
Source organism: Pangasianodon hypophthalmus (assembly GCF_027358585.1). Lineage (NCBI taxonomy): Eukaryota > Metazoa > Chordata > Actinopteri > Siluriformes > Pangasiidae > Pangasianodon > Pangasianodon hypophthalmus. Next base: position 2,452,960 of record NC_069734.1, on the reverse strand, counting down.
TTTAGAACAAGATAAAAAATAATGCTTTGAGCCATGACCACAGCACAAGTGTATTACATGGCTGAGAAAACCCAAATAGAAAACTGTGTTATGGTCTGGAGTGCTTGTTTGTGTTTAGATGGACTTCCTGTCAGTCATTTTATAGACAACTCCCCTTCTAAGATTATACTAAGATTAGCGTGCAATACATAGTATATAACTACTGTACTTAATTACCGTTACCACACTGGACTTAATACTCAACATCTGTCATTCCGTTGCACTTCAATTAACTTCACACCTGATCTAAACTATCATCTTCACTGGTACAGTTCTACATCATTATTTGTATGTTTACCTATTCATTTTTAATGTATTGATTTACTTTTTTCATTTTTGTGTATATATATATATATATATATATATATATATATATATATATATATATATATATATATATATACTGTATAGGTATATATTTATTTTTCTTTCTTTCTTTCTTTCTTTCTTTCTTGAGAGCAATTGTAACATGGCAAAGCAATTTCCCCCTGGGATTAATAAAGTTCTTTGAATCTTGAATCTTGAATCTTTACTCTGCCGCCATCTTAGAAATCAGCAAGCTCCCAGCGCAGCCTGATAATTCGCTCTGTGATTTGAAAAATACTTAACTGCAATAAAAGCAGCAAAACCACAGCAGAATAAACACTGGCAGTGCTTCTCCAAGATGGAGTCATTTATTTCAGGTGAAGGATGCAGAATTCTCTACACTTTTCCTTGACAGGAATAAATAGCTAGCAATGCTACCATGCTAATATTAGAGCTTAGAGCTCATATTACAAGCTTATTATAAAAAAAAAAAGGAAAGGAACATCCTTATGAATCAGTATAAGAAAGATTTTGCTTATTTATAGTGTTAAAACTCGGGTTTGCTAATGCTAACTCTAGTTGAACCACTGTAGGTTATGGGGGCGGAGCTTTTTGTACATGGGTGGGAATGGGGGATGTGGTCAAGGAGTAAAAACAACTCATTCAAATCTTAATCAACTCTAACTATTTGAGCGCTAGAGACCTAATCCTACCAAATTTTGACAAATAATTCCTGATGCACCTTTAGGTGGAAATCTGTGTTCATTTCTGGCTGAATTATTTCCAAAACATTTTTTTTTTTACGCACCAATGATAGGAAACTGTAAATCCAGGCCTTCAGATTTCGAATTATCCTCGGTCTGTGGTGCAGAACTTGCCGCTTCGACGTGTTTTGAAGGCTCGGATTTGTTCTGGGGTGTTTTAGGCTTTTCCAGAACCACATCTGCAGTCTCGGTGTTAGTTTTCCGGGTGAGTGGTTGGGGTTTTGGATCGCACTCAGCTTCTCTCAGCTGTGGAGTTTCCAGAGCAGCTGTCTCCTTCTGTTCCAAGTTTTCTGTGATTGGCAGATTCGGCTCTGTGGCGTGACATGGCTCGGCTTTAGGGACTTCTCTAGTTTTTTGCTCACGTGCTCTCTTCTGCTTGGGCTCCTCTTTTTTAATTAAAGAGTCCACAGTCAGCGGGACAGCGGCTGCAGAAACGTCCGTCCGCCCAGGGGCACTGTGGGTTTCTGGGGTTTTACTAGAAATACAATAATCCAAATAATTAGTTTAATAATCTTTCAACACGGTTCTTATCTCACTTATACACATTAAAGCTTGGTCTAAAGAACTCCATGCAAATTGGCAGAAAGCAGCAGGACATGACCACTGGAGTGAATTAGAACTGCCAATTAGCAGGAGATAAACTGTCAGGAACTCTGAGTTTGCTCTGCTCAGATGAAATGAGCTGTGGTATTCCTTTCACTCGGAATATTTTAGCGTAATTAGCGATAGCTACATGCAGCAGCCCTCAGCCTCGCTCCTTTCCTCATGAACTACACCTTAGGTTTGCATCTCATTAAACAGTGGGCTAGTTGAGAGAAAACAAGCATATTAACACACAAAGGCTGGATGTTGAAGATGTAAAAAAACCTTTTAAACAAGTGTTAATTTCTCTACGAAAACACATTTACACTGCAGGAACGTTTTCAGGAACAAAGGAACTTTTTTATGGAGGTTTTATAGAATAAAGTTCAGAAAAAAAAAGACATTTTTATATAGCTTTTTTTTGTTATTGGTTTCCAAAAAACATTCCTGTGAAAGGTGACAGAAAAGGTTCCTGTGATGGAAAAGCAGTAAAAGTTAGTGAGTTTCTGAAAATGAAACGGAAACATGCGTAGAAGCAGCGTGACATAGCGAGCAAAGTGAAATGTTTCTGCGACACTTTTGCTTTACACAGTTCCTGGAATGAGATGAGAAAGCAGAACAGGAAATCTGCAAAGACTTCTTTTTCAGGAGAGTTCAGGAAACTCTTTAGTTCCTAAAAAACCTCCTGAAAATCAAGTCAATGGCCTTTAACCCCTCATTCAGGAACTTCTAATTCATCCGACCCCAGGCTATGTTTGCCTGAATGTCCTTAAATCACATACATCATAACAATGAGACACCTTTACAAAGGACAAAAAGGGACACAGAGAATTGCATCACTGCAATTTCATAGAAATTTTACAACGATTTAGGGGCTTTTAAAGTTCCTTTGTGTTGTGAACCAGCGGCGGCTTGAGCAATCTCCCCAGTCATCAGAAAGCACACGGAAAGTGCACAGGAACATGATGTAAAGGTCTCCTCGCTCCTCACAAAAACACATCCATCCTCGAGCGTGAGTGACAGAAGCCTTTGTTGTTCACGTATCATCTGCACGTTTCAAGTTTCAGTAATACATCAAATAAAGGCATGCAATCAGTCTGAGTGTGATGTGCCTCTCCAAACACTCCAAACAATGCAACAATACATCACTGTGGATGTGTGAGTTCGTGTGTGTACGTGTGAGTATACGTGCATGTTCTCTCCTCTGAGATGATGCTTGCTTAGATTTTATTTTTATTTCTGTGTTCTGCTGCAGTGGAATTACAATAAGCCTCTCAAATGCAGTATACAGTATGACCACAATAAATTTCTACTGATTTTCCATTGATGTGGTCAGTGTGTGTGTGTCTGTGTGTGTGTGTGTGTGTGTGTGTGTGAAGACAGCAGCTGCTATGTTATTACAACGTACTTTCATTATAAACAGCATGTATTAGTGTGTGTGAGAGAGAGAAAACTAACATCTGAGAGCTGACTCGCTTTTAAAATCATTTGCTCTGTCAAACTCATGACAACCTGGTGGCTTCGTTATGAGTAAGGGACAAATGACAGGAGCACAATGCTGACTCCTTCATTAGCGTGTTTTTGGCACCAGTCTGAAAGCCGGAGGAAGACTAGAGGAAGACATCATGCAGATACGGGTCGTGAGCTTCAGCTAATGTTCACATCAAACATCAGAACGGGGAAAAAATCTCAGTGATCTCAGTGATCTCAGTGATCTCAGTGCCAGCTTGAGGATTTCAGAAACTGCTGGTCTCCTGAGCTTTTCACACATAATCATCTCTAGAATTTACTTTCACAGAATGTTGCGCAAACAAAAAAACATCTGGCAGTTCTGCGGGCAGAAACACCTTGTTGATGAGAGAGGTCAGAGGAGAACACTCAGATTGGTTCAAAGTGACAGGAAGGCCACAGTAACTCAATAACCACTCTTTACAACCGCGGTGAGCAGAAAAGCATCGCAGAAGGCACAACATGTAGAAACAGCAGTAAACACTTCTCTCAGCCAAGAACAGGAATCTGAGGCTACAGTGGACACAGACTCACCCAAACTGAAGATCAGAAAAAGAACAAACGATGCTTTTCCAATCTTCAACAGTCCGGTTTCTGTGACAAGATCTAATTCTAAAAATATATAAATCTGACCTTGCGTAATGAGTAAGGTGCTACTCTCACTCTCACTGATTTAGTAACTACACTATTGTTCTTTATCCCATGTTACCGACCTCTGCTTACTACAAACGTAAAACCAAAGCCCACTTTTATCCCGCTAATTCTTTGAGAAGAACAGAGCATGCTGTGATGTAACACCGCAGAAAGTTCCATTAATGAGTGTTTAAAGGTAAAACCTTTAACGTCTTAGACATTTCTAAATCCCATCTGGGAGAAAATGCCATGAACTCGGTTCAGTCATTCCTGACTGAACACATGAAGGAAGCGATTAGCAGCTGATGAGCTAAAGCGAGTGTGTCAGAGCAGACGAGGTAGAACCTAGATCCCTGCAGCACTGGGGTTTAGGAGAATCAGTTCCGCTAGACTGAATCGTTTAGATTTTACAGGCTCACCTCTCGAGCTGAGAAGCTTCTGTCACGGAGACGGTCTCTGCAGGCAAGACTTTATGATCTTCACTCACTTCGGGCACTTCAGACTCATTGGGGCTCTCAGGAGCGAAGGCCTGGACTCGGCCAGGCTCTCTGCTCTTCAGGGTCACCTCCTTCGGCCTGCGCTGGGATTTAGGAACTGGAACCTCCTCTGTTAGAGCTGGAGCGGAACCAAGAGCCGGAGACTTGACTTTATGCTCAAGATGCTTGTGTGGGACTGTAGAAGGAAAAGTGAATCAGTGGCAGAGTTACAAATTTAAAGCAATGTCATTGTAAAATTGATTTTAAATAAATAAATAAATCTAATTTTAACGTCGGTTATGAGCAAAAGAAGCAATATGAATGCAAATCCATTTTCAAATGTACTTTACATGAACAGATGTTACTGTACACATCAACTCTGTTACTGTACACATCAACTCTGTTACTGTTCACATTAACACTTTTACTGTACAAGTCAATATTGTTACTGTACACGTCAATCCTGTCACTGTTCACATACACCCTTTTACTGTACACTTCAACCCTGTTACTGTACACTAACAATACTGACGTGTACAGCAACAGGATTGATGTGTACAGTAAGTGGGTTTATGTGTATAATAACAATATTGATGCATACACGTCAAACCTTTTACTGCTTTTATTACATGTTTATTTTAATTAGTGTTTGGAAAAAAGAAAAACTTTCTTGCGGACACTGAAGATTGCTTGATTACCCTATTAGAAATAAATGTTATATATCATATATTAAAATTACTTTTAGCTCATAAAAATGTACTTTATTACAGGAAATACATTACAATTTAGAAATCTAGAGGTTTAAATTAAAGATTGCTGCAGGCTCTGATTCAAGATAATAACCCACGTACATTTTATACTAAATTCAATAAGCACTGTTCGTGTTGCTGCCATACTGATTCCTAAAATAATGATAAATGTGGAGCTGTCACAGTCTCTAGAATTAGCTCTGCTGATAAGGACGTGCTGCTGATTCACTCATTTTTGACTTTTATAAGACTGTTAGTGTGAGCATGATGTGAGCAGCAATAAATCACACTTGAAAAATCTTTAGCATCTGGCAGATCTTTTTAGCAACTGAGCTTAAAGCACCTTTACATGCTGAGGTTAAGTTTTCTTCTCCCCGTGTCAGTGGTATCCAGTTTCCCCTACTGTAGGTGTCACATGTCACATGACAAATTCCAACCTTTCAGAGGACCTGCATTGCATGCAAAGCTTCCCGTTGTATTTTTTTCTATCGCCCACCTCTAGCATTATCACTGGGCAACTCAGCACACATGGAGAGCAGTGTTAAAGGCTCTGTTCTGCTCAGTACCTGACTGATGATCATGTAGGACACTGCATTGTAGAAGCTCTGGCACTGAATTCTCATTATAAAATACAAAGAAAGTGTTATGGCAATGAAACTTTAATCCATTTGTCAGTAATAGTCCTAAACATAGGGATCCAGAATTAAATGCCTTAGATGGTTTCTTTACATTTTACGCTCTTATTAAATAACTTCTAATATTGTGGCCCACAGTGGTGTACTGCGGATTGTATACCTAAACTACAGAACTTTAGGAATTTGTGGGAATATACTGCACAGTGCTCCTTTAAGACAAAATGAAGATGATAAAGCCAAATTAAAAGGTGTTTTTATAGCAACTAGATTTTAAGGGCCGTATTCAGAGTTAGCAAACTTTGTCCAAAAGCTTTGCCAATATTTATGTAGGGAAAGTTATTCGTATTCAGAGTTTGGCAAATTACCTCAGTGTAGTTCATGCCTCCGAGGTTGCCAGATTTTCTCTGAAGAATCCCAGATGGGGTTTTTCAAAAGCGTCTAGACCACCGCCTTTAAACACAAGCACTCGCCTTATAACCCCCCCAAAAGCCTGTGTTTCTTTATTGTCACAAAAAATTTAACAGTGTGTCAAACTAGCTAAACATTTTGACATTTTGCCTTTCCATTTCTGAATTTGGCATAGCTTTTTTGTAAGCTCAACCTTTTTCTTTGTCTGTTCGTACCCTTCCAGATCAGGTCTGGAAACCGAGAAGCTAATTTGCAAACTATTTATTTTCTGTATTATTGTTACAGCATGCACATACATTTCTTTTTTCCAATAAATTTGTAAAATAGAGGTGTCCATTTTCCCTTTTTTACATTTAACCACCATGGGCGATGCAAATTTTTTGCCCACAACTGGATAACAACGTTGGCTTCATAATTTGCACATCACAGCTTTAAACAACAGATTTCGTCATTATTCAGTCATCGCCGCGTCTTATTTTCAACCCAAAAATGCCTCGGCTGAGCTGTATTTCTGGCGGATGAAGAATATTCCTGTGGAAACTGTCCAGATTGACGATAAAGCTCTGCCTCTGAGAAAGCCAACGTTGGTGAGAGACTCGATCTCCTACCTGCAGGTTGCTCATTAATTTCTTCCGGAGCCTGAGTTCCTGTGTGACAGAGAGAGCTTTTGGCCTTTCTGGCATCATCATCTGATGTATTTTTCTGGGGAAAAAAAGAAAGGTAAAGATGTCACAGATTGCTTTTGGATGAAGCAAAAAAAAAAAAAAAACTGCTGCTGCGTTTCTGGCTTTAAGCCATGGTGACGTTCGGATTTTTTCCCTCAGGCTATAAGAAAAAAGTCACCGATTATATGAGGAAGGATCTTCATCCATTTTGTATCCGGCATCATTTGAATAAAAATGACTCTGGAGGTGTTTGTTTAATATTAGCTGTACTCGACTGTCAATCTTCTTACGATGATAAAGATGTCAGAGATGACTCAGATAAAACTCCAACTTATCACAAAATAAATACAAAACAGAAGGAAAATGATCAAATTCAACTATTCTGACTGGTCTGAGGGGTTTTACGTAGCAATGCAAATCAGAAAAGAAGTCATTCTAAAACAATGCGACTTGAAACAGAAAGAAATGTGCATATATATAGTTGGTATGCATGCCTACTAGACTAGCTCCACAAGTGGGTGCTCAAATCTGCAGGGAAATGCAGACCTTCCAGTAATTGGTTATAGAGTGTTCCTTCAATCACAAGATGAGCAGAAAAACAATACAGAAGGACTTTTTTCAAATGCATAGACTAGACTGAGACTGAGCTACAAATTATGTGCTGTCACAATTCCCAGTCACATTCCTACATAATTTTTCCCTGAGTGTTTATAGCGCTCTGGGCCTGCCTTTTCACACACTCCGCTTAACAATGCGGTTACGCTGTATGACCACAGATCTGCCAATTAGAGCAAGGCTTTCTGACTTTCTTTTGCCAAGAGTAAGTAGAATATGCATGGAGTAATTAGAGTAGCGTGTGCAGAGGAACTGAGAAATATTTTTAAACCTGATGCACATCTAAGTTGCATCCTTAACTGTTAAAAACAGCGACTGCAAAAAACTTTCTTGTTTTGTTTGGTAATGTGCCAATTAAAGAAAGAATTAGCATCCCAGGAAACAGTGGAGAACTTTTTAAACAACGAAAACAAGTACGTTACATCAGATAATGCATTATTTACAGAATAAAACACCCAGAGCGGTGCTGTTATAGAAAAATAATCAACGACAGGGTGGTGTGATGAAGCAGAGTTTCTGTTATCACCTTGAAGTTGATTATTTTCCAATAACAGCGCATTCTGAAGTGTTTTATTTCACTTATATCACAGTAGTTTGCCAACAATTACAATTTTTTAATTTATTAAATAATGACATGTGATATGTCTGTGAAACAAGTGAACTCCTGTTCTCAGTTAGTTTATAGCAGCTATAAACAGCTGTCCTCTCACTTTCTCATGAAGTTAATAAGACAGCTAATTATTGAGAAATCACAAAGCATAAACTGACACTGGAGACTCCTTCCATAAATGTTAAATAAACAGATTTCTCCTTATAGAAATTACATCAATAATTACACACACTTTTTAAAAATCTGTTTATGTGGAGCGTACGCCGTATAAGTCCCTGTGAATGAGCTTTAAACGCATTATAATGAGAGCATTAATATAAACCTGTGATTTGAAGCTGCACTACTGTCAGAGCTGCTGTTATAGGAAATGAATCAACACCTTCCGACCAATCAGAATCGAGAATCCAACAGGCTGGAAATAAAATGGTACAACTGAATGCCAAAGTTTCATGATTTATGTCTGGAGACTTGGGTGCCAGTTGAACTCCCAGTAATCCAGGTCAAGTGTCCTTAAACAACACATGCAGTGCAATGGCAAATGAAACCTGAAGCTTCTCTGTGGACACAGCAGTGACCTGGGAAACATGTTCCAATAGAACCTGGACTCTGTTTACCAAATCTTAAGAATGGAGTCAAGGCTGTAAGTTAAATATAACAGCTTTAGATGACAAGATGTCATAAAAAAACCCACATCTTTCCTCAGGTATAATTTTTTTCCTATGAAGTGTATCAATGTTCAGACAACAATTAGCTCAGATAACAAACCCAGCAGCACTGAGTCATCAATGACTCAACGCTGCACGAACTTGCATAAAAACTAGACAAAAGCTCTCAAAACGCCCAGAAGCTCACTAACCTCATCCTCTGTTGTGTCTAGAAGGCCTTGCTTCCTCCAAGGTACGACGCCACTGAGGATGAAGTCCACTATCTTTGAGCTGCGAAAAGCTTCGCCCACGTAACCGAGCACTTTATCCAGGGTGGACACTGAACTTTCTATCCCCTCAATTTTCTTTCTCTGCAGCTGGCCTTCTTGTTTCAGGCTCATCAACAGTGCCACCGTTTCTCCACAAAGGGATTTGACCTCAGCGATCACAGCTGAGTCACTCACGCCTTGTTCTGCATCTCTATGAGGAGGTTTTAATAAGGATTGTCCTAGAGCGTGATCTTGTCTGAATTGTGCAAAGTTTTTCTCCAACGCACCCATTCCTTGACACACTGAATCTAATTTCTGAAGCACTAAACTCTGTGTATTTGTGATATGTTCAACCCTTCCTTCCAGGAGGTTTATCTTCTCTTCGATGTGGCCCAGACTGCCCAGAAGAGTCGAACTGGCCTTCTTTGGTGTCCCAGATGCAGTTCCAGAGTTGTCCAGCTTGGCACCTTCGTACATCTTGGCAATGCAGGTGGCCAGAGTCACCGGTTTACTCATGATTGGAGTGAAATGCAGTCAGGATAGCAGCTCAGGGGTAAGACAAACGGCAAGAGAAGGAAACACTACTAATCCTTGGGTCACAGTCACCAAAAGTTATCAGAACTGCTATTTCGGTCCCTCCTATCTTACTCCTCTTAAGGCTTCTCTGAGGTATCGTTGTGCCTCCCACCAAAGCAAGCAGCTTGTCCAGAATGGTGTCAGTATGCGCCAGAGACATGACACCACTTAAATAAACACCTCCGTTCTGGTATCTTATCGTGACACTTCTATTTTTCCTCCCCCTTTTCTGTTCCACTCTATTGAGCTCGCTCTGTTTAAGCGCTTTTATATAGGTCCTAGAGCTGCCAAAGTTCCAGCAGTCCCTTGACGTCACCAAACATTTAAATTTAACACCACGCATGCTGTTGACAAGCATACATGCGAGGAATGACCTTTTACAAAGGGCCAGAAATCCGAAAATGCAAAGCCGGACTGAATAAGTTGGAATGTTGTACAGGTCTGTCTGGATCGGGATAGTGATGTCCTCTTTGATTAAAGATGCACTGGTCCAAATCTGCCTAATGCTTTGTGGTCTGTGGCTTGAATGTGCCTTGACTTTGGGTTGACTCTTCCTGTAAAAATAAACCCCTCTGGACACTGGTATGAAGATTAATTGTGAACTGGAATGTCAGATGTGTTCCCTCTTCGAACAAAGAATTCAATCATGCTTCCTCCTGCCAGGAATATTGCTTGAGAAAGGAGAAAAAAAAAACAACTGATACCTGATCCAGGGGCTTTCTTGTATTCGCAATACAGTACAGGCAGAAAATAATTGGACAGTATCAAGAGTTTTTTTGTTGTTTTGTTTGTGCAATATAGCACACAGGATGTGAAATGAAACAGTGCAGGTCAGTGCAGAATGTTCCCGAGTGGCCCAGCTGTTCAAGCTTTCACGTTTGTAGTCGGGAATCATGAGATTGAAGTTTGAATGCCACAATTATCCACTGTCAATAGTCCAAGAGAGCATATTCAGCCATCTGGGTGAGAATGACAGGACTTTCCTCTCTACCCTGACAATCAGATTGCTGTTAGCCAATCTGTTAACCCATCTATCCATCTATAGGGCAGTTGAGCAACAGTTTAAAATTTGCAGTGGCTTCTTGTGTGCATGTTTAGCCTTCATCGTGTCTGCTGTTGCTAGCTGGCCAGCAATATAGGCAAAGTTGCCAAGTCCCTGTGACAAAACCAGGCCAATACCAAAATTCAAAATCTGATCCTGAAGACTGTAATAAATCCAAAATCAGGGCTACCATTGCCAAATGCATTGTAATATTTCCAAAGTAACATCATGCAATACATTTTAATGTACTGTTTTAAAACCCAGACACTTTCACTAAGAAGTGTGTTATGCTCAAGTCTAGGGTCGGGGAGAAAATAGAAAGTGTGGTTTGAAATTTTGATAGACAAAGAGCACACTGGCAAGTAATGCACAATGTATATAAAGCTATACTGAAAGACATGCCTGTACAGTCACGGGTAAAATTACATCAGGCCGGCCAAGGCCAAAATAAGAAACAAATCTAGAATAACCGAAGAAGACATACGTAAAATGTCTTATTACATATTGCCATAAATAAAGAATAGCTATGAGAACAAGAAATCCAATGCACTCACACCAAACAAGCTTATTCATACAGTAAAGGGCATCCATTATTTTTATTCTATAAGCATTTACTATTGTTACAATACCTTATTTTCTACAGATGCACCATTAGTTCAGTTTATTTAGCACCACAGCCTACATATACTATAGATATACAGTGAATGAGTAGAATGAGAATTTATCACTTGCATTAAAATAAACCCTGGATTACTCTGATATACTATAATTACTCTAATGTGTGCAAAATGCACAGCAGCTACCTAAAAGTAGCCCAGTTCCATGGGGACATGGCATCCCTGAATAAATTAAATGAAATTAAACTAAATTGGCTGGAAAACATTTACTGTCCTCAATATCACACAACCTGACTGGCCATGCAAGACCACAGTATTTTTCCAGGCATGAAGAAATCAGCTGAACAGCTGTAGTCATAGAGTGTAGTCACATCCGAGCTGAACCACACTGAGCTGAATTTCACTTCCTGAAGACAAAACTGAAGGCACATCAAACAGGACGTGAAAATGGCTGCATCAAAACCCCTTCCAGCTGCGAATCATGTACTGAACATTATCATGTTATTGAGGGTTTGTGATTCCTGTAGGGAAGGGGTTCTTGAATGTTTTCCAGGGCTTATAGTTTAAAAAACAACTATTCAAATATTAGGGATATTAGACGAATATGTACCACCTGATTGATTGATTGATTGATTGATTGATTGAAGTCATTTGAGCTTTTTAGTTCCAAACCATTCCAGTTCAAGTGAACATTATTTATACTTCTTATTGGACCTATTTGTTTAAATTAATGAGTCTTATAGCTATAATAACCAAATAATAGCTATAACAACTTTAATAATCCTTGATTGTGATCTTCACTATTGTCATTTAAAAAAATGATTTTGGATCTCAGTTTGCCCCCGGACACCACCAGGCTATTTTTTTTGTAAATAGTATGGCTGGAAATAGTCTCAAAATCAGACGCAGACTGTGTTTACATGTACAAAGTAACCTGATTATTGAAATAAAAAAACAGATTTCAGGAATAAATCCAAAAATTCTTTCAATAACTTCAATAATTTGTATCCGTTGTAACACTGTGAAACATCCACATGGATTTCACAACATGGAAAGTACATAAATAACAGGAATAGTTTAGGATCTGTCTCCAGACTGTATGGAATCATAACACTGTCACACCCACTGCATTTAAAGCATCGCGTACATACAACAGCACAGGGAGATAATGAGCCTTTTGTACACACTCATGTCTCACATGTAAGCGAGTGGGCTTTATTTATAAATCTCTCCCCAGTGAGAATATGGTTTTCCACCCTGCACTGGTGCCAGATCCCGAGCGTACTCTATAGATGCGTGTTATGTAATGGACAATCAGTGGAAAGGTACCAGCTGGGTGCTTTCCTTTCTGTCACTGGAATGTGACTCCATCATGGCCTTTCCATGGAGATCATTTATAGTGGCTGAAGTTCATCATTACCAGCTGGTGTTAACTCAATTTCCCAGTTCGCACGTTGTATGCACGGGTGTGTTAGCAAGCAAGAGTGTTTGGGAGCATGGAGGATATGGGGCTGGCAGCGAGTCTGCTCATAAATGGATATTTCCTCACCTCAGCTGTGACTGTCCACACATTTACATGTGATAAAAGAGACTATGAATAGGACAAAGAAGTGCAGACATCTCTTCATTCTACCCAGAGAAATGAGGTTAACCATAAAATTGGTCTAAGTAGCCAAAAAATGGATAAAAATATCTTTTCTAACACTGAATGGACTTCTCTACTTGAATTCCCCAGCAAATGGAGAATGTTATCTGTAAAATCTGTGCAGGTTTTAAAAGCAAAATAATAAATAATATCCTGCTCTTTAAAATATTTTATGTGGTAATAATAGGCTTCACAATGTTTTTAAAATGTTCCAAGTTAGACAAAAACCTAGCATTATGGAAATTTTAATGTTAACATCCGATGTGCCACAATGTTGTAGGAACGTTTATATATGTTACATTAAAATATTCTCCTAAAATGTGGAAACTCTGACAGATTGAAGGAAAGAAACGTGTTCCTACAACTACTACATTCAGAAAACATTCTGGGAGCTCGCCTAATACCATAGTGACTCAGCAGTTCATGACAACTGACATAATCCTGAATAAACTTTTATAGCCTTACTGACAATCTTGATGTCACAATTACATTTGTATATAGGTCTACATAAGCCTACATAAGCCTTGCATAAGCATTCCTTGACAAATGACATAACCGTGAATAAAGATTTATAGCCTTATTGATAACTTCCATGGCTAGGTGACATTGGTCATAGGTCTACTTAAGCCCTACATAACCAATTTTCATGTCAAATAGACATTTTTTCATAGGTATACATAAGCCATTTATAACCTCTGAGTCAAGGGAGAGATCTTTGTTGACATAATGTTCCATTATGATACTTTTCAGGCTGACTTTTTTTTTTTACAATGTTTTAACAACTGACATCTGTATCTGTATCTCAGTGTACAGCATACACATGTTCTGCTTATAAGACAATTATTAGTACTTATGGCAATTTCATGACACCATAATTACGGAATTGTGTAGGCTTTCTCTAGCCTTTAGGTGAAGGAAGTTTAATTTGAATATGTATTAGATATTTATATATATATATTAATATAAACTCATAACAAAGCTATGACACCATAATGACGGTATTGTGTATATTTTGATAGACCTCTGCTTATAAGATATATTTTAATACTTATGGCAATGTCATGAAACTGCAATTACAGAATTATATATAAATTTCTTATATAATGTCTCTTGTCTCTATGTGACTGTTTAATTTAACTATTTATTAGATTTTAATGTAAAGTCATAACACTTCTATGACAGAGTAATATCAGCGTTATGTATATATATTAAAATAAAACATAATTGCAACCATAAATGTCTTTGCTCTGGATGTTTGACATGTCACATCATCACCATTTTGTGACTCTGACATACCAGAAGTCAGTTGTAATAACATTCTTATGTAATTTGGACTGAGTTTTGAAAGTGTTGTAACACAAGACTATGTCAACAAAAACTCTATGTCACCCGACTCAGATGTTATGTCAACTTGACCTCAAATTTATTGAAGGCAGGCGTTAGATACTGTAGATGACATGTTTCTGTAGGTTTAAATCAGCGGCAGGAAGAGTTTATGTAGGTTTTATGTAGCTCTATGAACACTTAAGTGAAGAGTTACCTACCAAAGAATGCAGCTCTATCAGTAAACCTGCTGTGGCAGAAACATAAGTGAAGAAGCAATAATTCTGCACTAACAAGTATGAATGTGGTGTCCACTGTAAACAACATATTTCTAAAATAAACAAACATGCCTAGCAGAGAGAATGCATTATGTTTCATGCATTATGCAAAAGGTCAGTCATGCGCAGAATCTCATGAATGCATTATGATCAAAAATACAAATGACCAGTGTGTAAGTTAATATCCTGTCACAGCTATTCGCACCCCAGACATTGCTCTAAAGGACGTGCTGTGAGTCAAACGGAGTGGATTTTCCGTCGTCCAGGATGACATGGATGACCTCCCCCTGTTTGTTCATAGCAACGTTTAGCCTTGACCTATATGAGGCGAAGTTTTACCCTGCAGTCTCCGTTTACAGAGGCCTTCTCTCCATCCAGGGATGCATGACATGGCAGGACATGGCAGGACAGCTCACACTCTGTGAAATGAGCTCCTCTAATGCCTGAGCTTCAGACCGATGTACTAATAACATTTCACTTCCATCACTGATTATTTTCCCCCAGTGTTAGTACTTTGGGCTTCCCTTTTTCGGTCGCATAAAAAAAAAGATCCTTAGTAACTATGAATCATTTTCCTGACCACCCAAATAGCACTGAGTCTATTGCTTATTTCAAGGTCGTGCTCCTAAAAGGAGATTTACTCATGCAGGTGGTAATATATTTGAGGATGATTCACAGCTCAGGAGTGATGGAAGGCAAAGATACAGCAGCAAAACAAAGAAACAGACTCAAAATAGCACTTTAAATGACAGGTAAAGCAAAGGCACCAGTCTGAAGATCTTAATCTTCTCCCTGGCTGTGGCATTCACACAAAGCAGTGGCTTTAAAATATCAATAAAGTGCTCGAAATAAAACATTTTCTTGCCAGCTCTAGCTGCAAAACCAAAAAAAGTGAGCTTTGTTAGATTTCTGCTATAATCCAAACCCCATTTTCTCATTTAAATGCAAATCATGGTGTTTCACGGCCCGCCTTTTTGCATATATGTGAACTCTTTTTAGGGATGCTCCGCTTATATTGCTTACATCACCATCACACAGTGCTGGCCCTGAATTCTGCGAAATAAGTGAGCACTCTCTTCTAAAGCTCTGTCATTATCTGGTGCTGAAAGGCTCCATTTGCGTAGAGCACAGTCTGTGCTCGATGCCATCATGCGAATCGTGTTAAAAAAAAAAATTGCATTTAGTTACCGTGAACTTGCGGATGTAGTCGGACACGCTGAACCCGCTGGTGCTGAGGAGCAGAGATTTGTACAGTGACGTCCCCATGTCTTGATTTCTTTACTGCTTTACTTATTTCTTCACAACAGCGGCATGCTTTAAATCTGGTTTCTTGGGAGGCCAGGATCATTCTGGACCCCTAAAGGGGTTCTGTCTTCATTGCCCTGTTCCCTTTTGTCTATGTTTGCGCCCCTCCTTATACCAGAGTCCCCTCAACACGGCACCAGGCCCAGAGCACTTCCTGCACAGAGATAACAGCTGCCTGAGATTAGTACGGTATGCTGGAAATGTCAGGGTCCTGTTTTGTTAACGGGGTACAGATTTGTTTTTATACATCAGAACTGTCCCCAGAGAAGGTTTGGATGTTGTCACCGCAGATCAGAGGGCAGGACAGGAGAGACAGGACTTTCTGGTCTGGAATAAAGATATAGTGATTGTGCTTCTCTGTATTTCTCACAGTTTTCTCTCATAGTGCGCCAGTAGCACTGCATTGTGGAGGCATCAGGTTCCTTACGTCTTCAACTCAGAGTTTTATACATAGAACTCAAACACTTTCAGATTTCCTTCATTATAAAAGCTTGGTTTGAAGTGAAGGTATTTATTTTGGGATGATGGTCAACAAGCTGTGATATGCGATGCGTCAAACTCACATACCAGATAACAGCACAGACACAGTCATCAGGGGAGACGAGGTTCTGACTAACACTGAATTCTTCTTCTTCTTCTTCATTTTTCTTCATCCTGGTCAGGGTTGTGGTGGATCCAGAGCCTATCTCAGGAACACTGTAAGCACGAGGCAGGGACACACCCTGGTCAGAATGACAGCACAGTGCAATCAAAACATTCACACACTCATCCACACCTAGGCAATTTAGCGTAGCCAGTCCAACCAGAGAACCCTGAGGAAACCCACAGAGACACAGGGAGAACATGCAAAACTCCAGAAAGACAGTAACCTGAACTGAAACCAGGAACCCTGGAGCTGTGCCAGTGTGCCACCCTTTACATTTACTTGGGAAACTTTACTATAGTGAACTTTTAACTGTAGGGCATATACAATGTTATTGACATCATCATTCATACATGGAATGAGTGTGTAAATCTGTATGTGTGTGTGTGTGTGTGTGTGTATGTGTGTGAGCACATGATGCTCTGCAAAGGAATCCCATCCTTTATCCTTTTAGCAAAAAAATCAATTGTTGCATTTTGCATTTATTCTAGAGCCCTTATAACAATATATGGACTTGTATTTTTTTGTATAATTTTCTAAATTATTACATTTAAATATTTAAATATTTTCTACAAATTTCCAGCAATTTTCATGGAACTTCGATGAAGTTGCCTGTCTCGAAACAAAGAAGAAAAAAAAACCAAAAGAGTTCCCAATGATTCTTGACATGATGCTTTCTATATACTGTAGGTTCTACCTGAAACTTTTCTGAAAAGGGAAACCCTCTTGTAATGTTCCTGTTTTGTTGGAATGGCAGTTTGCTAGCACAAGAGGTGGAGCTTTCTGAATTGACAGGTAACATGATTGACAGGTGTTTAGAGCCACCTCCCTGTCCTGATTGATTGAATGTTGGTGGTCCACATCAAGTCTTGCTTCTCCCATTTACAGAGTCTGCAAGAGTTGCATAGATGTGAGGAGAAACTTCACCAATTAATACAAATAAAGCATTTTATTTCTGGCCACTCCTTTAAGACTGTTTGAAAGACTGTTCAGGTAAAACTGGAGCAGCGGTTTGAATCCCAGGTGTACCACACTCCGCGACATCTCTGCATGATGCACTTGACTGCATTTTCAGGGAAGAAGGACAGCAGGGAGCCATTCTTGCACACAATTATGCAATCATATATATTACCCAGTGGGTTGTAGAGCAGAAATTAGCGATTAGAGTTCTTATTATGGCTGAAAATACTAGACAGTAAAATAACACAGAGGCGGTAGAAAACACAAAGGAAACAATATGCACTGTATTGGCAAAGGAGAGCTCTAAAATAGGACTGGATGGTGCTAAATTGGGGGAAAAAGTAATTAAAATTGTTTGAAAATGGATAATATTGCATAAGGAGGAGAGTTTTCAGTCTCTCATGTTGCAATTACCTTCAATTTCAAACAGTTGATATTTGCGTGGAGATCAGCAGAAGGATGGAAAGCTGCCAGCTGTGTGTATTTGATAGGAAAAGTAGCTTGGAGATTCTGTTGCTAATAAAACGTTTGTGTGTGTGTGTGTGTGTAGGTGTGTATGTGTGTGGGGGGGTGTATTGTTGTTCTAGGTGGCATTGTAAACACTTCAGGTTGTACGAAATTGTTAACAGCCTAATAATTAAGTGTGTGTTCTGGGACAGAGTGTGTGTTTTCTGATGGTCTGTTGTTCCTGGCATTGCAGGTGGTATAGCAAGTGTGCCAGGCCACAGAAACTGCCATGAGTGATTTGTCTGAAAGCGAGGTGGATTTCAGTGACTCGTTCTATCTCACAGTTCCTTCAGTGTGACTGTTTATGAGGCTGTGTGCCAATGATGAGCAAAAATCAGTACGCAGAAAAAAAAAAAAAAACATGAGCCCAAAGACAGGCTTAATATTGCTTTTTAAACGTTGTCACTGGACATTGAAACCTTTCCTGCATAATATTCTACAGCATGTCCTAAAAGTCTCCATACATACAGGAGTGTGTTCACCAGCACCACGTCAGTTGTTCCTTCGTCAGTAGATGTTCATGGACGTTCACTTCTCGGTTGGTCCGTAACACTTCCAGTCTTTTTGAATTAGTTAATAAGTTTGGCAACAGTGTCATGTGTGATGTGCTCGCCATGTTTCCTGTTAAAGCTCATTGCAACCTTGCGACAGCTTCCTGATCCAGCCATGAGAATGATTTCAATACGTTCTTCCTTTGTCAAAGGCATTCTTAAAGGCTATCTGAAAAAAAAAAAAAACATATATAAACATATATAAGTATGAAAAATGTTTTTTTTCTGTACATAGGAAATAAAGGAAGTGTGATTTATTCATGTGTATAGCACATGATTAAATCATAACCTATGCCCTTTTCCAGATCAGCTTCAGTCTGATGTCTCTGTGGAGAAAATTCCAGACATAAACTTTAGGATTTGGCTGCCATCTAGTGGGTAAATACACAACAGGCTGTAAGTGAAGTGAAGCAGATATTTACTCTCAAATACTGCTCAGAAATGCAGAAAGATATATAGAATGGTACCCTGAATAAATACCTTACTTATTAAAGGAATAGTAACATTTTGGGGGGTCCTACTTACCAAAATGAATACAATCATGGAGCAACATATTTCTGAAAACAGTGCAATGTATCTTTAAGCTCAATCCACTATTCTTTTATATAATTTTATTCTATTATGTTTTATCTGGGTTGTACTGTCCTGGATGTACAATCTGATAATAAGCACCTAAAAGTAGCATTATATATATATATATATATATATATATATATATATATATATATATATATATACAGAGCTTCATAAGTGCATTTAAAAGATTTGTTTCTGAAATATCCTGTCAGGTTAGCTTACACCAGCCAACTAGCTAGCATCTGCAGTAGAGAATTTAAATATTTGTGAATATGACCTAAAAATTCTGTTTAGCTCTTATTAGCTAGCTGGTTAGAGTTTAGCTCTTACTAGCTTATTAGCTTTTTCTCAGTTTAGCTCTTACTAGCTAGCTGGTTAGAGTTAGCAGTGTACATTATAAAATATACAGTATGTATAAATATGTATACCTAAAAACCTGACAGCAGGCCCGTCTGCTCTTGTTAGCTCTTGTTAGCCAGCTGGATAGAATAAGAAGTGTACATTATTTAAAAAGAAATCATGAATATGTCCTAAAAGCCTTCTGAGAAATTATGTCATTTTAGCTTATTTTAGATAGTTGGCTGGAGTTAGTAATGTACATCATAAATAAATTATAAATATGACATAAAATCCTGTCAGGTTATCTTGTGGTTGCTTACTGGCAAGAGTTAGCAGTGAAGATTATTGTCTTTTATTAATCTGACCTAAAAATCCTGTCAGAAATTTGATAAAATGTGATAAACCTAAAAACCTGTCAGAAATCATGTCACGTTAGCTTGTGGTAGCTAACTAGGAAATGCTTTTGGATTAGCTCATGTTACCTAGCTAGGTAGGGTTAGCAGTATAGATTAGGGATGTTTATTGATATGAATTAAAAATCCTCTCAGAAATCTTCTCAGGTTAGCTCATGTTAGCTAGCTGGTTAGGGTTAGCTGTGTAGGGTTAACTGTAGCTAGGGTAACTGTAGCTAGGATAGCTGGCTAGGGTTAGATTATGTAATTTTTTAAATATGATCTAAAAATCCTGTCAGAAATCCTTTCAGGTTAACTTGAGGCAGCAAACTGATGAGATTTAGCAGATTAGGAACTTTTAGGAATATGACCTAAATATCTTGTCAGAAATTTTGTCAGATTAGCTCTTGTTGGGTAGCTGGCTAGAGCTTGTAGTGTTTATTAATATGAATTGAAAGTCCTTTCAAAAAGTCCTGTAAGGTTAGTTCATTTTAGGTAACTGGCTAGGATTAGCATGTGTACATTATGAACATTTATGAATATTTAATTAAAATGAATTCATTTTTTATTAATTAAAAACCCTTTCAGAAATCCTGTCAGGTTAGCTCGTGTCAGCTAGTTGCCTAATGTTAGCGGCTAAGATTATAAATATTATAAATTGATTATAGATTTTATTATAAATATTATCAAATATGACTTATGAAATCCTGTCAGGTTAGCTCACAGTAGCTAGCTTTCTACATTTAGCTGTTCATGAACAGTGAGCGTGAATGTATTTTGTTTTTGTTTGTTTTTTTAAAATATAATATGTGTTTGTTGGTCTGTTAGCCTAATGTACAGCTTTATGAGCTTCAATAGAAATCACTTACAGTTAAAGTGAATCAAAACACATCTAGGTTTTTAAGTTACATATTCAGAAACTTCTCTCATTTCCTCTGATTGAGGAACGATTTTAACTGGTTTACAGAAAGAAAAAAAAGCAGGAACAGATGCATTTTACAGAGAAGGCAAGTAAACCTTTGCAGAATGAGTTGTATTTGCATATATGCATATTCATGATGATATTTTAATTAGCAATTTAAAAACAGATTAACACTGGTTATGAAATAAACATACCTGAACCAATAACAATTATGAAATACCAAACTCTCTTCCAATAGAGCTGCGTAAAAAAGGTAAGAGAAATGAATTTATCATACAGGCATAATTTTTCATCAAGTATAATTTACAAATTGACATGATAGAGCTATAGATTTTAAATAAATAAATAAATAAATAAAAAGAAAATAGTGTTATACTGTATGTGTGTATAGAATGTATGTTTGACTTATTGAAAAAGCACATTATAAAAATTTATTGTGATCATCATTGAGAATGATCGTATGACCTTAGTTTTAATGAAATCAAGTTGATTTATTATCCACACTGAGACATAAAGGTGGGAATATATCCCCAGGGCATGGAGCAGGAGAGTGTGTATTATTCATACAGATGATGCTCCGGAGCAAAGCTATGAATTTAAATCAGAGCACTTTCTGCTAGAATGTACACAAGGACCAAAGCGTGTTACGTCATCCATGCACGGAAGAATGGAAAATATTTCCCACGAGTCAGGTTTGAGGTTTTCAGTTATTAAAATTAATGCATGATGTGGATGCTCATTTTTATTCTAATTCCCAATGCAGCGTCTTCATATTGTATAGCAATACAGTCTAAAATACCAAATCTATGCATTATTTATCACATTGATGATCAGTATTAACATAGTGATGAAAATGAAGTCCCTTCCCATGCTCACGGCTGCTCCTGATGGCAAGCAAGAATAGAAATAAGAAATGCTGTGAGTGAGACGACCATAAATCATCTCTCTCTCTCTCTCTCTCTCTCTTTGGCTCAGATTCACAATCAAGGTATTTTCAACACACTTTTATTGCACTCTGATATTTTTAGGGTTATATAGTCTCCATATTATGAATATGGCTTTTTAAAATGATAATCTTTATCAGAGGAGTTCAGCCAAGCAGTTAAAGTTTCATACATACAAAAATTGCTAGCATTGCAAAAAAATTTTAATTGTGAGATTAGGACTGGAACAGAAGAGAAGGGTTAAGAGTGCAGACGGCGTAACGGCCGTCTCTCAGCTCCTGCTGTGCTTTTGATGGATGTGACAGCCTTATGCAAATAAAGGTGCTGAAACACACACGTCTGTCTTACTATCTTTGTGAGGACCTTCCTGTAACATAATTATTAATCCATCTTATTAATGCTATGCTAACCTTGGTTATTTTATTTTGTTTTCTTTTTCAGGGGACCAGCCAAATGTCCTCACAAAGTCAAAACTGTCAGATATTCCTTTCCTTGTGGGGACATTTGGTTCCAACCAAGATATAACACACACACACACACACACACACACAGCTTGACTCATGTTGGAAAATCCCCATTCCAACCCTCACTGAGTCGCGGGTTTTATATACAACAGAGATTATCTTAAGTTTACTCTGACTGTTTCTAAATGCAAATTTTGCACTCTACAACTGTACTTCTCCCTGTTACTGTGTACTTTTTTCCTCTAAACATCTTTACGCAATAGAAGTAATGCAGAAGTAAGTGGAATTATATACTGTATTTGTGTATATATAATTTCGGGAAGTGCACTGAGTACCAAGTGCTGCCTCACAGCTCCAGGGTCCTCGCTTTGATCCTGAGCTCAGGTTACTGTCTGTGTGGAGTTTCACATGTTCGCATGTGATGAGTGTGTGAATGTTTCCCACCAAGGGCGTATTCCTGCCTCACACCCAGTGTTCCCAGGATAAACTCCTGACATTCCATGACCCTGACCAGGATAAAGTGCTTACTGATAATAAATGAAGGAATAATTTTCAGTAAAATAGACTTTTGGGCACAAAAAAGATGTCTTTTTTTTTTTTACCCATATACACGAACCTGCCAAAAGTTTGTGCACCCCTGACCATCACACCCATATGTGCTTGTTGAACATCATTCCAGATTTATTCCCCTTTGCTGTTATAATAAGCTCCACTCTTCTGCAAAGGCTTTCCACTAGATGTTGGAGCGTGGCTGTGGGGATTTGTGTTCATTCAGCTACAAGAGCATTAGTGAGGTCAGGCGCTGATGTTGGGATGTCGAGGAGGTCTGGGGTTCAGTCGGTGTTCCAGTTCATCCCAAAGGTGTTCAGTGGGGTTGAGGTCAGGGCTCTGTGCAGGACACTCGAGTTCTTCCACTCCAACCTTCACACACCATGTCTTCATGGAGCTCGCTTTGTGCACGGGGCATTGTCATGCTGGAACAGGTTTGAGCTTCTTAGTTCCAGTGAAAGGAAATTATAATGCTACAGCATATGGGTGTGATGGTCAGGTGTCCATATACTTTTGGCTATATAGTGTATATCATATATAGTGGAATGCAGAAGTTTGCACACCTTTACCTTGACATGAATAAAGCCAAAAAAAAAATATTGGGAGGTTTTACAGATAATCCTTCATCATCACAAGTAACACAAATGGTCAAAATATGTACAAGATATTAATAATGAAAAAATATTTCTGAAAGCTTCATAAATATGGATTTTTATTCTAGATTTTATTCCTATGAGGACTTTTTCAGGTCTCCTGCTTTTTTCTCTTTTGTGTGCTTCATACATTTCTGAATGATTTTCACTGTTGTTTTGGTCTCACGAAACACTTCTTATCTCTCACTATCTTTTTAGCTCTGTTCGTTTTTTTTTTCCTGGTTTAACCCTGTTTTTCTGATTCCTAATGATTACGAACCCTTGTTAACTGCTTACAGCATGGAGATTTGAGCCTTACTTATCACCATTAACTGAACAATGAATTGTTTTGTAGACAAACTGTAAAATTTAGGTCTGTTTTTCCCCCAACCAGAAACCACTTTTAAACTCAAGTGTTTTCCCAATTTGTACTATTTAGAGATATTTTTCTGATCGACATACCTGCCGTCCACAAAAACCTCCTCCCTCACTCCTCTCCTCACTCTGTTAAAAGTTAAATAAGGACAATAACGCCCTCTCGGCAAACAAATAGGAAAGGTAAACAAGCTATCTCTCAGTGGCATGCTTTGCATTATTAAACACAGCCAGTACCTTGAGCCAGTCCTCTGAATTGCAGAGATCATTAGAGCACCGTATTACTAAGAGCTACAGAAATAGCTCCTACACTGTATCTTTTTAAATTCAGTCATGGATAATGTCACATTACTGTAAATCTGTTACTGATAATCAGTGTTAAAGTATGCTAAAGGAGCTAAAGGTCCACACAGCTCAGTGGAGACAGAAGGAGATGCAAGATCCAAATTATTTGGAGGCAGGAAGCCCTTTTATGACACCATGTGATGATGTAATCTATAGAAAAAAATCAATTATGGATAAAATCTCTGAATAAAAAAAATACATGTGCTTACGATTGTCACATGAAGCATGCTTCCTAAGATTTTGTAAGGTTTCATTTTGGATAAATAAAAGTATTTTTTCTTTTTGTTGACTTGGTCCAATGTTAGTGGTCCACAGTAAAATGGTACCTTCCTGGTACATCATTTCAGATTGTATGCAAATCTTAAACTTAATCTTTTTCACCTGAAAGCTGTTTAAACAGCAAATGACTCTGGGAACTGGTAGAGCGGTAGGCGTGGCCTGTAAAGGCATTCTGTGAAACCACACAAAATATATTTGCACAAATTATATTTGTATTCTTTATCTAGTACTAGATATAGAAGTGAC
Organism: Pangasianodon hypophthalmus; assembly: GCF_027358585.1. Lineage (NCBI taxonomy): Eukaryota > Metazoa > Chordata > Actinopteri > Siluriformes > Pangasiidae > Pangasianodon > Pangasianodon hypophthalmus. The sequence continues at coordinate 2,428,546 of NC_069734.1, read as the reverse complement.
AGACACAGAGACTGAGAAAGAGACCAAATATCTTGGTGTAAAGTACATTTGTTGTCTCGAACTTGTCCTAAGGGCATGCAAACTTTTTCATTCTACTGTATTGCCCTATCACCGAGAGAGGCATTTTGAAATGACTAAGTTTCAGTCCTAACGTTCCTGTGAGTGAGAAACAGATGACGGTTTATATCAGAGTGAGACAGAAGGGGAACTGGAGCTTTCACAGCTAAGCTACAGGGACACAGACCAACTGAAATGTGAGCAGCCATTTTTTCTGTAGATGAAAAACAGAGAGAGAGAGAGAGAGAGAGAGAGAGAGAGAGAGAGAGAGAGAGAGACATGACTGGTTATAATTAACTTCCCCTTAAAAAAACAGCAGCGAGACTTGCAAAGAATGTTTTCCCTCTGATGTTTAATATAATCGTGGTGATTATTACACATGTACACTTTAACCATTTGTGAAATAAACATTAATAAAAGGCCATAAAATAGAAGATGCACTTAAATTAGAGTGGAAAAGCACCAATAAATAAAGTTCGTTCCCCAGTATTAGCTTCAGAGTCCCCACCCACTTTTTGATCAGTTGCATTTACAAAGCAGAATGGCTCACCGGAACGTTTAAAATAAATAAAAAAGTAGTTGTTCAGCTTTCAACAAGCTCGGTGTGAGACATCAGCCATCTGATATACGGAGCACTCTTTGGAAATGTTTAGATCTGTGACCTGGATGAAGAACACTTAACTTGTGCACTCAGTACTTTACGGCCCTGTTTACGCCTTAAATTAACATTCATAATGAACAAGTAAACGACACTCAGGCGCAGCCCCACAGAGCAAGCCTCACGCTGGGCACAAGTGTGAAAGAATGCAGGAAAGATGGACTTTGAACTGGTGCCTCCTCTGCCCAAGCAGGGGCCCCTTCCATCCGGTGTGGGGCTCCCTCTGCCCAAGCAGGGGTTCTCACCATCCAGTATGGGGCTCCCTACATCTGGTCTGGGTCTCCCTCTGCCCAAGCAGGGGTTCTATCCGTCTGGTGTTGGGCTTCCTCTGCCCAAGCAGGAATTCTGTCTGTCCACTGTGGGGCTCCCTCTGCCCAAGCAAGAGTTCTGTCTGTCCACTGTGGGGCTCCCTCTGCCCAAGCAAGAGTTCTGTCTGTCCACTGTGGGGCTCCCTCTGCCCAAGCAGGGGTTCTCTCTGTCCACTGTGGGGCTCCCTCTGCCCAAGCAAGAGTTCTGTCTGTCCACTGTGGGGCTCCCTCTGCCCAAGCAGGGGTTCTCTCTGTCCACTGTGGGGCTCCCTCTGCCCAAGCAAGAGTTCTGTCTGTCCACTGTGAGGCTCCCTCTGCCCAAGCAGGGATCCTCTCTGTCTGGTGTGGGGCTCCCTCTGCCCAAGCAGGGGTTCTCTCTGTCCAGTTTGGGGCTTCCTCTGCCCAAGCAGGGGCTTCCTCCGTCCAGTCTGGGGTTTCCTTCTTATGTCGTCACTCTGTGGGACTGCAGCCACACACTACTGACCAAATCCAATCTCTTTCTTGTGCTACATCCCATTTCTCTTCCACAATATATAAATATGTTATTTAGGATATAAATGATCTCCCTCAGGTTCTGTATTCTGGTTTTATGGAATAAATGAGAACACACAGTACAATCACAGCTCGAACCAGACCTCTGGAGGATCTCCAGTCAAGTTCACACTTGTCTCCAGTCGGACATGCTGCACAATCGTAACTGGATTAGAAGAAATGCTCGTTAATGGAAGATGTAAACAGGGCCTTTATAGCAATCTCAATATTTCACATTTGTTGCATTTCAAAGTTAAAGTTCAGCAAATAAAAAATACAAGTAGCTGAAACATATTTGGTGAAATTTGCTTCTTTAATTTTGCACTGGCTAGTGTAGCTAAAGTAAGGAAAACATATAGGCTCCATGTCTAAATCCTCAGACTTTGCTGATGTGGTTTCTCACACTGCATGACACTGTTATTTATTAAAAAAAACGTACCAACGGATGGTGCAGAGCTTAAAAAAAAAAAAAAAAACCCAGTCGCGGCTCCAATTCAAACCCTCAAGCAGAGGGCGTGGCCCAAAGATTGACGACTGAGTTCAAATTTGTTTTTTTATATATTTAATATGGATATATTTTCTCATGCTTGTGTCAAAAAATGGCACTGATGAGTTAATTGACGTCTTTTAACGTGTGTGCGTGATGCTAATCTGGTAGCTATAAGCTTCCCTCAACTTAGCTACCTCTAGCCAAAGTACGAGAAGCAAACTTCAGACACTTCTCAAATCTAAACAAGTCTCAGCTGGTTGAATTATGTAAATATCATTTTTGGCCTAACTACTCTTTTAATACCTTAAAAATGTTTTACTACGTTTCATCATGACTAAAAAACCCTGTTGATCTTTTAAAAAAAATAGCCAAAAAAAAAAAAAAGTATGATGTGAATGAGAACGTGTGCATTGTGTTGACAAATCACAACTTGGATAAAAGAGAAAAAAAAAACACTCCTTCTTTAATACATTCCATAAAATCTGTTTAAAGATAAATAGAGAAGATTCCTACATGTCCATGTTTACAATATTTAAAGAATCGCCACGGTCACCGTTCCCTCGTCCTCGTGTGACTCCACAAACCATCAGCCGCCCGAGTGAGACGCTCACCAGTCCCGACTTCACGCCTTCCTCCCAGATACACACATCACCCGGAGGGCCATGCAATACGAGTCCTGAACTTTCACCTGGCAATCATCTGTAGCTCCGCCCCCTTACAAGATCAGTCTCTGGCCCAGGATCTTGCGGTTGATCTCAGCTAAGGCCACGGAGAACACGAAAGCCTTCTCGTCCGACAGGTTGGCGTAAATATCGACTTCCCGCTCCTGTTTTTCTGGAAAACATACAAGAGAACAATGTCAGTACAAGAAAAAAAAAGACTTTTTAAAAAAAAAAAATACAATTCCACAATGACTTCTTTGTACTTTTTCCCCTGGAGTACTGTTATGAGAGAAATAATAAAAAGATAAGAATTTTTAAAATAATATTAAACGATTAAAGAAGAGCAAGTAAACAATACATCTTTTTGTTTGTTTTTTTAGCATCTGAATCAAATTAAATTTGAGAATTTTTTTTTTTAATATATAATTCCACTCTTACTTCTTTACACTTCTTCCCGAATGCACCTTTATGAAATAAACAAAGTAAATATTGAGAAAGCAATGTCAAACAATAAATAATGTATAGCACAAATTCAGCACTTTACATTTCTAACATCAAATAATGAAGGAAAATAAAGTATCACAATAAAAGTATAAATTCATCTCTGTGGCTTTTTTTTTTTATCTCCCTGAATATATAATTTTAAACCATTATATAGAATAATTAATTGTTTAATTTGTTTTTAATACCAGAGAACCATCTTTACACCTTCACCTTCTTTAAAAACACCAGAGTCTATGAATATACATGAGTATGCAAATTAGAAACACCCACATGTCCTCCTGTCATGGCATCACTAATAGGCTAATATATCGCTTAGCAACAGTTAACTTAGCTATCTGGCTAGCTAACTGCTATTAAACTAGCACAGATGACACACGAGAGGGATTTCAGTAGCAGAGCCTCATTGTTATTTTCTCCCTGATTTATTTAAACAGCAACCAAGCCTGACAAAATGTTATGTTACCATGACAACCAACATCTGTCACCAATTTATCACTAACATTAGCTAAATGAGCTAGATATCTTAGAACATGCTGAAAGTGGTCAGGTTCCACTTTATCATTCTCTAAAATCACATGTGATTGGTCCAAATCTGTGGCACTTGTTATATGATTATAGTTGATGACACACACTTAGCCCCGCCCCCAAGTCCACTTTATACAGAAGTATTGAGAAAGTCTGTTTTAATTGAAAGATGTGTTAATGAATCATCTTTGGACTGTGTGTGTGTGCAGATAAAGATGAATGAATCATTTAACACTATGTTAGTGCTGCAAAAAGAAAAACACGAACAGAAGGCTCAGTTCACTTATCAGAGGAAGACATTTTGCAAGACAAATGAAGAAGAGATTAGTGTAAAGAAAAACAAATCTAAAAACAAATCTAGTCTTAATAATGACTAACGTTTTCCTCTTGTGCATATAAAACTGAGCTAAGAATAGGTTTAAAACTGAGAAATTTAAATCGATTGACACAGAGTGAATGACTCAGACGGGGAGAGAATGACTGCAATGATAGAAATATGTTTCGAAAAAAGAGTCATGTCTAGAAATGACTGGAATTATCAAAAAAAAAAATACAAATCTTTCACCAAAAAAAGAAATCCAGATGAATCATAATCACATTTTCCATAAATGACCTCATGAGTACTGATATTTACAGTACAGAACATATTGAAACTGATAATGTTCCTGTTTTAAAGGAAAAGAGAGAAATTTCTTTAAAGAAAAAATAATAAAACGATCATGATATGGGGCTACTGAGCAGTTCTTCAGAGGTTGTTAATGTTGCAGAAAATTTCTTGTTTTTGTTATCAGCCTACTCTTGTTACGTCTCTGTGGTTTCAGTAAGCTGTTAACAGTAAAAGAGGAAGATGTTACGGAGGAAATAAAGCACTAGTGTGTGTAAAAAAAAAACTGTCACTGTGTGTAATGGTGTGCATTCCAATTTTAACATCAAATGTTTAAAAAATTAAAGAGTCGCATTACAAGAAATGTTTTCCCAAGACTACTTGTTTGAGAATATTAAACAGAGAGAAAAAGGAGAGAGAGGGAGAGAGAGAGAGAGAGAGAGAGACAGTGGGAGAGAACGACAGACTGAGACAGTAAAATGGAGAAAGGGATAAAGAGTGAAATAGTAAGAGAGAGATTAAAAGACAGTTAGACAGTGACAGAGAGAAAGAGCAATTCAGTAACAGAGAGTGAGAGAAAGAGAAAGAGAGAGACAGCAGGAGAGTAAGAGTGTGTTACACAGTAAAAGACAGAGAGAGAGACAGCAGGAAAGAGGGAGCTTAAGAAAGGGTGGGATGATAAAAGACAGAGAGACAGAGAGTGATAGAGTGTATGTGTGTGATGGGAGTGTGTGAGAGAGACTGAGTGAGAGTGACACCGTAAGAGAGAGACAGATTGAGAGAGAGACAGTAAGAGAGAGTGAGACAGACAGATAGAGTGTGTGTGTGTGTGTGTGTGTGTGTGTGTGATGTATGGGAGTGTTTGAGAGAGACTGAGTGAGAGTGAGAGTAAGAGAGAGACAGTAGGAAAGAGGGAGATTACGAGAGAGTGAGACAATAAGAGACAGTGAGATTGAGAGAGACAGAGTGTATGTTTGTGATGTATGAGAATATGTGAGAGAGACTGACTGAGGGTGAGACAGTAAAAAAAAAAAGAGAGATTTAGAGAGAGACAGTAGGAAAGAGCGAGATTAAGAGAGTGAGACAGTAAGAGAGAGTGAGAGAGAGAGAGAGATAGTGTGTATATGTGTGATATAATGGGAGTGTCAGAGAGACTGAGTGAGAGTGAGACAGTAAGAGAGAGTGAGAGAGAGAGAGAGATAGAGTGTATGTGTGTGATATAATGGGAGTGTCAGAGAGACTGAGTGAGAGTGAGACAGTAAGAGAGAGTGAGAGAGAGAGAGAGATAGAGTGTATGTGTGTGATATAATGGGAGTGTCAGAGAGACTGAGTGAGAGTGAGACAGTAAGAGAGAGTGAGAGAGAGAGAGAGATAGAGTGTATGTGTGTGATATAATGGGAGTGTCAGAGAGACTGAGTGAGAGTGAGACAGTAAGAGAGAGTGAGAGAGAGAGAGAGATAGTGTGTATATGTGTGATATAATGGGAGTGTCAGAGAGACTGAGTGAGAGTGAGACAGTAAGAGAGAGTGAGAGAGAGAGAGAGATAGTGTGTATATGTGTGATATAATGGGAGTGTCAGAGAGACTGAGTGAGAGTGAGACAGTAAGAGAGAGTGAGAGAGAGAGAGAGATAGTGTGTATATGTGTGATATAATGGGAGTGTCAGAGAGACTGAGTGAGAGTGAGACAGTAAGAGAGAGTGAGAGAGAGAGAGAGATAGTGTGTATATGTGTGATATAATGGGAGTGTCAGAGAGACTGAGTGAGAGTGAGACAGTAAGAGAGAGTGAGAGAGAGAGAGAGATAGTGTGTATATGTGTGATATAATGGGAGTGTCAGAGAGACTGAGTGAGAGTGAGACAGTAAGAGAGAGTGAGAGAGAGAGAGAGATAGTGTGTATATGTGTGATATAATGGGAGTGTCAGAGAGACTGAGTGAGAGTGAGACAGTAAGAGAGAGTGAGAGAGAGAGAGAGATAGTGTGTATATGTGTGATATAATGGGAGTGTCAGAGAGACTGAGTGAGAGTGAGACAGTAAGAGAGAGTGAGAGAGAGAGAGAGATAGTGTGTATATGTGTGATATAATGGGAGTGTCAGAGAGACTGAGTGAGAGTGAGACAGTAAGAGAGAGTGAGAGAGAGAGAGAGATAGTGTGTATATGTGTGATATAATGGGAGTGTCAGAGAGACTGAGTGAGAGTGAGACAGTAAGAGAGAGTGAGAGAGAGAGAGAGATAGTGTGTATATGTGTGATATAATGGGAGTGTCAGAGAGACTGAGTGAGAGTGAGACAGTAAGAGAGAGTGAGAGAGAGAGAGAGATAGTGTGTATATGTGTGATATAATGGGAGTGTCAGAGAGACTGAGTGAGAGTGAGACAGTAAGAGAGAGTGAGAGAGAGAGAGAGATAGTGTGTATATGTGTGATATAATGGGAGTGTCAGAGAGACTGAGTGAGAGTGAGACAGTAAGAGAGAGTGAGAGAGAGAGAGAGATAGTGTGTATATGTGTGATATAATGGGAGTGTCAGAGAGACTGAGTGAGAGTGAGACAGTAAGAGAGAGTGAGAGAGAGAGAGAGATAGTGTGTATATGTGTGATATAATGGGAGTGTCAGAGAGACTGAGTGAGAGTGAGACAGTAAGAGAGAGTGAGAGAGAGAGAGAGATAGTGTGTATATGTGTGATATAATGGGAGTGTCAGAGAGACTGAGTGAGAGTGAGACAGTAAGAGAGAGTGAGATAGAGTGTATGTGTGTGATATAATGGGAGTGTCAGAGAGACTGAGTGAGAGTGAGACAGTAAGAGAGAGTGAGAGAGAGAGAGAGATAGAGTGTATGTGTGTGATATAATGGGAGTGTCAGAGAGACTGAGTGAGAGTGAGACAGTAAGAGAGAGTGAGAGAGAGAGAGAGATAGAGTGTATGTGTGTGATATAATGGGAGTGTCAGAGAGACTGAGTGAGAGTGAGACAGTAAGAGAGAGTGAGAGAGAGAGAGAGATAGAGTGTATGTGTGTGATATAATGGGAGTGTCAGAGAGACTGAGTGAGAGTGAGACAGTAAGAGAGAGTGAGAGAGAGAGAGAGATAGTGTGTATATGTGTGATATAATGGGAGTGTCAGAGAGACTGAGTGAGAGTGAGACAGTAAGAGAGAGTGAGAGAGAGAGATAGTGTGTATATGTGTGATATAATGGGAGTGTCAGAGAGACTGAGTGAGAGTGAGACAGTAAGAGAGAGTGAGAGAGAGAGAGAGATAGTGTGTATATGTGTGATATAATGGGAGTGTCAGAGAGACTGAGTGAGAGTGAGACAGTAAGAGAGAGTGAGAGAGAGAGAGAGATAGTGTGTATATGTGTGATATAATGGGAGTGTGAGAGAGACTGAGTGAGAGTGAGACAGTAAGAGAGTGAGACAGAGAGAGAGAGTGTGTGTGATGTATGGGAGTGTGTGAGAGACTGCGTGAGAGTGAGACAGAGAGAGATAGAGTGTGTGTGTGATGTATGGGAGTGTGTGAGAGACTGAGTGAGAGTGGGACAGAGAGAGAGAGAGAGTGTGTGTGTGTGTGTGAGATGTATGGGAGTGTGTGAGAGACTGAGTGAGAGTGAGACAGAGATAGAGTGTGTGTGTGTGTGTGTGTGAGATGTATGAGACAGTAAGAGAGTGAGACATCCACAAGGCTGTCAGTTACAGGAAAGGACAATTTGGTTAAAAATATCGCATTATGATATGATGATAGCTTGATGCTCAAGGGAGGAAAAGATTCTCCTTTACATATCTAACATGTGACGTTATTCTTCCTCCTGAAAAAGTCCTGCATGCAGAAACCTACAATAATCAGCAGACAAGTACATGAAGATTTATTAAAAAAAGTTTCTTACGTAAGTTCTTGTTAGAAGACACGGAGCATCAGAAGCTAGCTCACCTTTCTCCTCCTCCTGCTTCTTCAATCCCACGGTCTTCGGCCTGCCCCGCCCCCTCCGGATGGTATCTGATTGGCTGTTGGAGCGGGACCGCCTCCTGTTCTCCATATCATTGGTGGACGTTAAGTTGATCTTTTCCCTTCTTATTCTTTCCGGTCGTCTTCTTTTCGCGTCCGATTTGTCTGACAGGAGATTGGAGGAAATCAGTATCGGACGCGCATTAACGTGAAATAAAAAAAGAGCTAAAACTTTAATATGTGCTGGTAGATAAAGGAATAAAATTAAAGATGAAAAATGATCTCACAAATGCATGACATTAGAGTGACTCATTCATTATGTTTTATTATTATTTATTGTTTATTTTATATCATTCTGTTATATTATGCAATTTCTGTCTGCTTTAGGAGGCATTACACTATTTATTAATTAATTAATATACATTTTCATGTTTTAGATTCATTTTTATTCATTTACCCAAAAAAATGCTCTTATCACGCATATTTAGCACGATTTTCCATTTCTTACTCTTAATCCACGTAAAAAAAAAAATCCACCATCTTTAAGTCAAATACAAAATGGCTTCCTGTTCCCGAGACGCCTTATAAAACTCGATTTGATATTCAGCCAATGATTCTTGTAATATTTTAGCTCCTCCTACTTTCATAGGAGTAAATAATATTCGTTTATTAAAATAAAGACTTAAAAAAACAAAGACTAGATTCTTTTTGTTTTGCACGTTCCACAGATATCTAATCACACATTTTTATAAAAGACACATAAAAATATCAGTTTGTTATTATATACGATATATTATTATATATGATGTGTTATTTATTTTCTTATTTAATAGGAATTTATTAAAAGATATATAACAAAAATTAAAATAAAATATTGTAAACTGTAATAAAAGGTAACATTAAATATTTTAATATTTTAGTATTTGATAGTTGAATATTTTAAATCCTTTAATATTGAATTATTCTGTATTTCTTACGTGGTACATTATATTAATTTAAATATTATATATTGACATATTGAATTAAATTAAATTATTCTATTTCTTTTTAATTTAAGGATTTTATTGAGGCATTAAATTAAAAAATATATATATTTTAATGCTCCACTCTGTAAGAAAATAAGAATATAATGATGCATATTGTGAATTTCATGTTATTGTTTCTCCCATAATTTGAAACGCTGCATGGACAGATAATCACAATGGCAGTTTTTTTAATGCATGTCAGTAATGCGTGTCAGTGTGTTAAATATGGCAGCGCCGTGTCTCCTCCCTGTCTCACTGCAGTGTGCCGTTTCCACACAATACTGCAGGAATCCTGATCTTGCCAATAACCTGCCCTAACAGGAACAGCTCTGTTCTGCAGCTCGTTTGATTCATGTCTTCCTTGACACTGCCTTCTGTCAGTGTCAGAGCTGGGCTTGGTTACAATCCTGATGAAACGCTTATACAGCTGCTCACGTCACTGTTTAACCAGCAGCCTTATCGGAAATTAAATATTTATTCATAAAGATCACTTCCAAATCATGCTTTACTCTCTCAAACCGAGTGAGGGCCGCTCAGCCTAAATAAAATCCTGACCCATATGAAAATCGAGCAGTTATTCTTAGCGTAAGCTCAGTATAAATAGTCCATCCTGCTTAGAGAACAAGCAGCTAACACTGAAACCCGAGCACTCAAAGCAAAAAAAAAAAAAAAATCTCTCTGAACACACTTCCTCTCTTGCAGAGGAGAAAAAAAAATTCACTAGTCATGTGAAGTGAAACGTCTGCAGTACAGGGATTGCAGTATAATTCACTATCTGGACTGCATTATGTGAAATAAAGAGCAGAGTTTATTATGCAGCTGATTGGAGTTTAAAGCTCTGGTACAAAGAAGCCTGTGTTTAACATTCCACTCATAACTGCGGGCCGAGCGTCAGCCAGCGGTTACACACTCAAACACCAAAAATATGCTGCTACAGTAAACTCTTTAATGTCAAATACAGACTGTACAAGTGTTTTTGTGTTTCTTAGACAGTATATTCTTGTGCTCGATTTCCAGTATGCTCCACTGCGTCTCATGGAAAAACCTAACTTGATGCAAATATTTTTTTTTAATCATAGGTCTACCCAATCTACCCATTAATACTATATATATATATATATATATATATATATATATATATATATATATATATATATATATATATATATATATATATATTGTATTTTTATTAAAAATGGCACCAATGTGATACCCAGGATCAACATCAGGCCAAAACAAGCAAAACATGTAGATCAGATATCGAGGAAAAAAAATATTTGAGATTACATATTAAGAGAGACTTGATTTTTTATTTATTTATTTTTTTGCTGGGATTGATTTTTATTATATTGATACTTTTTACTTCATTATATTTGCGATGGAAGTGATTTTTGTGTATCTGAATATTTTGTGTAACCGAATAATCAAAGCTGCATTTGTTTTGCTGTGTTTTTTGCCATGTATTTTTTTCCTCGATTTTTAAGTGCTTTAGTTAAAAGTTAATTTTAAAGCTTTGTGGTTTCTTTTTTGTAATTGTCAGATCAGTATTGTCATCAGCTGATACTCAAGGTTTCAGTATCAGTATTGGAAAAGAAAAAGTGGTATCGTGCTCTCTCTAATTTTTAGTTTAATTGGCTTCATTTACCTTACCAAGGACTAGGTGAGAACAAATGGAGAAATGTTTAATATAACAGTTATAATGTTATGATTTTATTCTATTGTTCCAATCTAGGTCTAATCTAATTGGATGAGAAATCTTTATGGCGACGTTCACATTAACAGATTGATAACAGAAAATCAGATTTTCTGCCTTAAGTCAGTACGCAAATATTGTTTTATTTTATTGTTAACTGTTTAACTTATTGCATACGGGTTCTCTTATTCAGACTGTGAAGTGACTTTGGCTATTGTGTATTGTTTATTTTTATTATTCTTCCTTCCTTGTTCCTTATTGCATATTTTTTGTATTTTTATTGTCTTTGTAATTTATTGTTTGTTGCCCTTCTACGTCTTTCTCATGAGGAATAAACAAAATAAGAATTTCATTGTACCAAAGTACACGACATTAAAGATTTTTGAATTTTTATTTTTAAGGTCTTGATCTTCGTAAATCAGACCTGAGCCACTTTCTTATGTGGCCCTAGATCGGATAGATATCTGATATGTAGTGATGTGACATGAACCATGTGCCATCATCATCCAGAGGTGTCAGCACGGCAAAACAACAAAACAACAACGGAGGATAAGAACAGCAACAGAAGCGACTATACTCAGTGGAAGGAAAGGGAAATTGGGGATTTAGTTAATATTTGGAGGATCGATTCAAGCAAAACTAGAAGAAACGCAACCTGAGTAGCTTTCGAAACAATCCCCAAGAAATCCACATGCACATGCAGGACGTTTCAGCAGACAAGTGCATTCGCATTAAAGACAGATACGCATCACTTCTTGTTATGAATGTGAACCATCAAGACAGACAGATCCAAGCTGAACAAAAAAACCAAAACAAAAACAAAACAAAAAAACCAAATTTCCCCTGTACACAGAAGCTTGTAATAATGTGAACGTAGGCAAATCACTCTAATTCTAATATCACAGCACATATTTACGGTTTCCAGTTAATACTGCTGCTGCCTCTGAGTCATTTATCTTTATGAATAACAGCTTTATTCACCTTTAATCCTTCAATAAATAACTCATTTAGAGTTGCATTAGAGTCTGAGCATGAGAGATTAGTAAGTTCCACAACAATACTGCTTTCATTAATTATTCACTACTCAGTATCATTTTGTTTCTTACGTAGAAATAATAGTGAATATTTAAGATAATCAGAATGATTGCGATGAAATGATGACTGCAACTATCGATTATTTCGTTATACGGACTGAAAATAATAATACACGAGGCTCGCGCCTATTCTCTCGGGATTTCCTCATGTTCAGTGTTATTATAAAAGTGGCATAACTTTAACAGAAAACACAATTAAATCATTAGTCTTAATTATGTGCATGACAATTAATCATGAGCCAAACTATCCTAATTATGACAGGCCTAGTATTTTTTTTAAATAATGCATCACAAACCATCATTAGGCTTCTGAAAGCACAATATACATGAATCATTTCTTAATCATTATTAACATGCAATCAAGACTGAAGATCCAGCCTCAGATCAAATTATAATGCAAATAAATTAGATTTTTTAGAAAATAATACACAGTCAAAACATGCTGCTTTATCATTTATATGACATTTTCTGTTATGAAACTGATGATGTACTGATAATGATAACAGCTGCAAAATACAGGTTTATATTAATGCTCTTGTTCCAATACATTATCGTTTCTATAGTAACAGCTCCATCACAGGGACGTGTACGGCGGATGCTCTACATAATCCAAGATGTTTATTTAACATTGATAGAGAAGTCTGAGGACAGAAAACACTTCAGGGGCGTGCTGTCAGAGGAAAATAACCCAACGGCCAGCTTCGGGGTGATTATTTTCCTATAAAAACACGCATGCAGGCGTTTTATTCCTTACTTGCGACTTTATTAACGTTATGCTGAAGTTCATGCTTTGTTAATGTTAAGACAGTAAATAACCATAGCTAAGGTAAAGCTTTACCGAAATGATTCCAAAGTCTTCTCATGGCAACACCTTTTTAAACAATCTTACAATTATTATTGTAAAAATACATAACCATATTAGAGCCGTATGTGCCAGATCTATATTTAGAGCACTGTTAAATCGCTATTGCAGCAAAAATGGAAAAAAAAAAAAAAATTTGCAGTCAGTACTTTCCTGGAACCAGCATTTCTACATTTAATCATCTGAACACCTCCCCACACTGTTATACACTCTTTTAATGTCATCCATTTTGCATAGTTAAAGCTGCAAACATTTATAATGATTCAGCGTTTACTGTTTATCAAAGTGCTGCAGCTGAAATAAGTCATCACCTCTCACTGATCTGCTAAAGCTGATCATAACGAGTCAGTAAGGACAGAGTTCCCGTTTTTTTTATAAAGCCATAATGAAGTTAATGAGGCTCGTGAGGCCTAAATGCTGAGTGCTGTAGGGGAGGAGGGAGTGAGGAAGGGAAGGGAAGGGAGCGTTTTCAGGCAGGAATTAGTGAATTAGTGCACCCTTCCCCCCTTTTCCACTCGACGTTACTCACTCAAGCGAACAGCAATTTCAGCAAGAAGTCACTGAAGCACTGCAGAGACGCTCGAAATCCTGCACTTACTCTGCTGACCGGGAAACTTCCAATTTACACCCAGTTCACACGGCAATATAAATACAGTCCATCACTGCACTATTAACTGTATGTGAATCGCAAGTGAGCTTTTTTAAGTTATATTTTTTAAACTAATGAGCTCCTTCATACGATTTCTATAGTTCAACTGCTCATTAAGTCTCATAGCGTGATGGCATTTTGCTTAATTTAGAGTCTAATTGTGTTTTTATGCATCATTTGATAGCTACACGTCATTAATGTGACTGGTCTTATTGTGATTCAGAGATACATCCTAGTGAAAAGACTTTTTTTTTTTTTAAAAAAAGTCATTTTAAAATAATAAAGAGCAACAACACTTTAACTTCTAGTGATAAAAAGCTGTTATTTCAATATACACTCTCTGATTTGACAACTTTCTGAAAGACTAACTGTAGTGTCCTGTTTCTTTTTTCCCCCCCCATGTTGGACATTCTGAAATAACATATAAAAAAAAAAAAAAAAAAAAAAAAAAAGGTTTAAATAATTAATAAAATGAAGTAAAATAAATAGAAAGCCAACTGTACACAATGACACTTGGTCATCATTACAGGTGTAATTGTGTAAGTAAAAAACTTTATTTGGTAGAGGTGACATCAATGCTACCCGAGTACCAATCAGAATTAGGCATTTGCTTACATCTGTGCCCCTTTTAAGGCTGATTTATACTTGCTGTTAACTACGTGAACGCGTAGGCAAGATGGCCGCCAGTAGGCATGTGTCCCGCAGTCATGTGGTGCGTATCCCGCAGTAATGTGGTGCGTATCCCGCAGTCACGTGGTGCGTATCCCGCAGTCACGTGGTGCGTATCCCGCAGTCACGTGGTGCGTAACTTGTGCACGTCTTCAGAAAAGAACGCAGTATAGCACCATGTGATACTGTCTCTGCAACTGAATACGCAAACTAACATTGTGTCTCAAATTGCACTCTTAATTAATTTTCTAGGTTCTACGTTTTCCTAATTATAATTAGTGTTTGAATTTTAAAAACCTCTTAAACCTAGTGAAAGCTCTGTTTTGAGTACTAGTCATCTGGATTTTTCAAGATTAGTAAATATTTTTTAATGTACAGTGAGAGTTTTTGATTTGAGACACGGACCATGAAAGCAATCTGCATAAACGGAGCTTTTAATCCTGAAGGTATACATAAGATACGCAGGCGAGTACGTGAACAATGCTGCTGGCGTAGCAGCTGCGCGCGCACGCTCGCGTGCTGAAAATGAAGAATATTTGCGCCTTTGCCCAACCACAGCAACTAAAGTGTCTTCTTTCCTGCTCTCTTGTCTTTCTTGTGCCTGAGCGTAAGCGAAATTGCTTAGAGTTGGAATATTTTCCATTTGATCAGCAGTCGAGTAAACACAAACTGCAATCTTAGCTGATTTCCCACTTGAAATAACTACAAAATACACCGATGCAACGTTCGTGACCCATAAAAACAAAAACGCGCATGATGTAATAAAACAAAAGCGCTGTGAAAGCACTACTCTATCATTCCTACACACTTTTCTGGCACGAGATCTGTGCCAGCGTTAGTGACTGCATTGCCTTGAAGACGCAGCTGTCACTCATTACGCAATCTGACACACCCACACAGATCCGAGCAGGAAGAAAATATTTCTTTTGATAGCATTTAGATATTAAATCAAAGTTAGGGATATATTAAAAAAAGATCTAAGATTAATAAATGTTTCTTTAATGACAAATCTTCAGTATAACAAAGGTTTTTTTGCTTATTAGCATTTGAAAGCGTGTTGCCGGAGGCATTAAATGATTCACTGTTTAAACTTCCTGTGAAGCATTTCAGTGCAGATTAAAACTGCTCATAAAAGTGGGAGAGGCACAACACCAGCTCTGCTGCTCACCTCTGGATTCAACTGCAATTTATTTACCTTCATTTCTTCGACTACACCATGAGACTACATGTTTAATTGGGGGCAAGAATAAAATCACACATTATAACTCTGACGTTGATTGATATTCACTTAAATTACAGATTAAGGGAACAGATCAGCTACAAATGTACACAAAATTTCCCCTTAAACTAAAAGTAGTCTAAAAACCCTGCCATATTCAAATAAAAAAGTGCATATCTAATTAATCACACACTCACCACTATAAAAAAAACAAAACAGTCTGACTCAGTAAATACACAAATCAAACTGAATCTATTATCATCCAAATTATTTCTAACGTCTAATGGCCACGCCCCCCTGGGTCTCACACCAAAGTGTGTGCTGTAGAGGAAAGTGATTCAGATCTATGACTGATTTTAGCTGTGCAGAGTTTTTTTTTTCTTTTTGTGCATACTGAGAGAAAACACGGCGTCACACACCGTCAGAAATCACCACTAATCTGTCGACACTACCATATGATGACTGAGATATGATGCTAAAACGGAGGCTATAAACATCCCTTACTTCTTAGTCACATTAGCCTCAGAGCTGCATTCAGGGTACGAGGGAAATTTTTCATTCACTTTTCATTTTTGACCAAACTGTTCCTTTGCTATAAATCTTATGAATGTTTTAAATTCCTAAAACACACTGAGATGCAAATATTAAAACCACACGAGTGGAAAAAAAAGCATTCCATACCCCTTATTATATTAAATTACAATCCAATTTAAAACAAAACACACCCTTTGGCACAAATATCCACTTAATTTATTCTTTTTTATAGAATAGCAACCATCTATATAGCACTCAGGCCAATATTTCAGACTACAGCCTGTGATTATGGTTCCTATAAAAAGCCTCTTAAACAACACACAGCCCAACTTTCAATAAAAAAAGAATGAAATGGAGGGTATGTGACGTGTACCAATGTAGCAGTGCTTGATTTGTTTTTTGTTTTTAAAGAAGTGAACATTTAAAGGCGTTACCTATAGCAGGCGGCTCTCTGAGCAGCTTTCGGCTGATGAAGACGTAACCACAAGGGCACGACTTACAGGCCACAGGGATCTGATTAACCAAAGAAAGAGGAAAGACACACACACACACACACACACACACACACACACACACACACACACACACACACAAAACAATGCTGTTTACACTGTTTATAACACACTCCAATGCTTTTACGTCCTGATTGCATAATGCTAACAGGATAACAGTACCACATCAGTAAAAGAACAGATATTTACTCTGATCTTGATTATTAACAGCGTCACATCAACCTTTGCGCCTGTTTAATTATTCATTGTGATGGTTTTGGTGTGTGGATTGTAATGGAAAGAACACCGTGCTCTCCATCACTACTACCTTCTACACCCACCTTCCAAGCACAGCGAAAATGACATGCATTAGAAACTAAACCAGGACTGCTTCTGTGCAAAATTTTTACAGCATGAAAAAGGCCAAGCTCCTGCGACTCATCACATCCTGTTGTTGTTCTAAGTCTAAATTTCAGTATCTGTGAAATTTCTGGGTTTATATGATTGCAGAATCATTTGCTCTACATCACACCATTTTGTATTTCTGTTTGTTCTGGAAACACTGATTGTTTCCAGAAGCTTCAATTCATTTATGTGCTAGTGAATAAAAGCGCATGCTTTTGATTCAGGCCTTAAAATTGGGATTTTATTGCTATCAAATGGACTGGATTTGTGTATTACAGATGACCAGTTTATAAGTTTACATGAAGGAAGTCTGTGGTCTTTTTAAGATTAGGTTTTTTTATTGTTTTGAAAACCAACTGATTATCAAACTCATTTAAAATTAAAATTACGCTACAGAAAATTCACCAGCTCTTTCACTACATTACAAAAGGCAAATATGAATTACTTCTCACTGCACAATTTGACTCGTTAGAATATTTAAATAAAGGCTGAAAAGCAGCAAACGTCAGAGTACTGAATCGTCTGCCACATTGTAGTAACGGACAAATATTGAGCTTTTCATTCCTAGTATTCTTACTGACTTAAAATGAGCTTGGCTCAACAAATCCTGATCCCAGGGAATATGATTTCAATACCAGGCGTTACATTTTCCTCACCAGACCTAGTTAAAAGAATAAAACTACTCCTTTTTTTTCGTAAGTCAATGTGAAATGTGCAAGCAGTGAAAAGTAAACGATGAGAAGTGGCCCATGATCTGGGCATCCTGCCCTGCAGAAACCCAATAATC
The DNA here is from genome assembly GCF_027358585.1 of Pangasianodon hypophthalmus. Lineage (NCBI taxonomy): Eukaryota > Metazoa > Chordata > Actinopteri > Siluriformes > Pangasiidae > Pangasianodon > Pangasianodon hypophthalmus. The sequence goes on along the minus strand of NC_069734.1, from coordinate 2,410,848 downwards.
TGGCCTTGGCCTTGGCAAGCAGGAAACTCCACGTTGACTATGAGTTTTTAGCAGGAATGATATGAAATTAGGACATAAAACAGCTTGAAATTAAATCAGAGGTAATATGAGATGTGTGTGTGTGTGTGTGTGTGTGTGTGGAGGGTGAGGAATTAAAAAGGAAATGATTCAGATGAGCACACAGCCTATTAGAAATGAACATTAGAGAAAGAAGCATATCATAATGTAATATTAAAGATATGACAAATAAGCAGAATTTCACGCATAATGAATGAACCAAACCCATAACAATGATCTGACATCAGCACCATGAACAAAAGGATATTTCTTTCTTTCTTTGTTTTTTAAGATAAGAATTGATTTTAGAAATCAGAAATATTTTTCAATGACTGAAAGATTCCCACAACAGCTCTAAATATGAATCATTTCCACTGCAGCACTTTTAAAGCCAGATTATTCTCATTTCCCAGATAAAATCACACAAAAGCATAAATATTTCATATTTCCATTAGGAGGAAGACTCCAGCTGGAATATTATACTTAGCTCTCGCTCTCTCACACACACACACACACACAGAGACAGAGAGAGAGAGAGAGAGAGAGAGAGACAGACAGAAAGAGAGACAGGCAGAAAGAGAGAGAGAAAGACAGAAAGAGAAAGAGAGACACACAGAGAGAGAGAGAGAGAGAGAGAGAGGGAGAGAGACAGACAGAGACAGAAAGAGAGACAGGCAGAAAGAGAAAGAGAGACACAGAGAGAGAGAGAGAGAGAGAGAGAGAGAGAGAGAGAGAGGGAGAGAGACAGACAGAGACAGAAAGAGAGACAGGCAGAAAGAGAAAGAGAGACACAGAGAGAGAGAGAGAGAGAGAGAGAGAGAGAGAAAGACAGAAAGAGAAAGAGAGACACAGACAGAGACAGAGAGAGAGAGAGAGAAAGACAGAAAGAGAAAGAGAGACACAGACAGAGACAGAGAGAGAGAGAGAGAGCAAATACACACTAATGGCTCAGAGCTGAAAATAATAACCACTCATATATTTATTGATTTGTGGATTTGTGTGTTTATTTATTTATTTATCTCTTGCCGGTGATATAAGAGCACATTTGTATTCTTTCAGGAGTGAAATCGGAAACAGAGATGTTTCTTTTCTGCCTGAACTTTTTTTTTTGTTTGTGTTTTTCATGCTACAGACTGAAGGAGCCATAAAAAAACATCCCCCCTGCTGAATAATAAAAGCAGCAACTTCAGCCTGGACAAACTTCCTCTCCACATCAGGAACACTTCCACATGCAATCATATTCATATCATCAGCCACAAAATCAGCACTCACCTGTTGGTCACATTCCGGACACGATTTGGTAGCCATTTTCACTTTCTTCACTTTATTTGCGGACATTATTTTGGGTTTTAAAATTTTAAAAAAGTCCAAAATGTGGAGGACGGAATAATCAAGTCGATCCTTTGCCTGTAATATCAGCCACTTCTCTCTCTCTCTCTCTCTCTCTCTCACACACACACACACACACACACACACTCACTCACTCACTCACACACACACACACGCGTGCACGCGCATTCACACACTCACACACTCACACACACATACATAAACCATCAATCAGCGCCCGAAACCCTAAAAGAAAAAAGGCTACAGCTCATTTTCCACATTATTCACACTGCACATGCGCAGTGCGGCTAAAAAAAGATACAGTAACCAAGAACATGCTGTTGATATTTCCTCTGTCTCTATGTGACCCGCACTGCGCATGCGCGCTCCGACGCTACCGGGTCACGTGACCCAGGAAACAATAACGAGCCGGTTGAAAGCCTATATTGTTATTTACCATTTTCTTGTATTGCTTATATACATGTATATATGTATCCATATTTTTTATATTTATATTTATACATATATATCATAATAATCGCAATTTTTTAAATAAATATGAAGGACAGTGTGAGGAATGTTTTTAAACAAATCTGTTTTTATATTTTAATTACTTGAATATCTAATACAAATCTAAAATCTAATATTATTTCATTAATTTTTTTTTTTAAAGAATTTTTTTAAATCAACTATATAGAAATAGACACTTTTCTAATATTGCTGGTTGAAACTAAGGTCAAAGGATCTTTTTTTTTTTTTTTTTTTCTCAGCCCATCCCCCCAACACACACACACACACACACACACACACACACACACACACACACACACACACACACACATACTTTCTGTGGGTTTTTTCCACTGACTTGTATATTAACACAGTTAAATAATCTAACCTCTAAACCCTAGCTTTAACCTCAATAACAATGTAAACAGAAATTTTCTGCCAATTTCTGGGATTAAATAAATAAATAAATAAATAAATAAAATAAATAAAAAAACCTGCTTAAGAACTGCAGCTTGTAATTTTGTGAAAAGAAATCATCAAATAAATAATATAATAATATTATACATTTAATTTACATCAACTGGAACTGGCCAAATGTCACATCTCCCCATCATTACAGTGAAGATAAAGAAATAAAGACAATCCCTCCTTCCCAAACACAGGCTTTATTCAGATTCTCTCCTGCTCCTCGAGACGTCATGGTCTGCTCTCCAAACCTCAGAGCCACGCAGAAGAAGCCTGTGCAGAGTTTTCCATCAGCTTTACAATCTTCACTGTCATGAAATATAATCAGTTTACAAAAGCATGTAAGAGAAATCATTGAAAAGCCGTGAGTTTTATACAGAGGTTTGTCTGAAATCAGCACACAGTAAATTACAATCTGTGTTTCTCTTCATGTCCCTTCATCACTCCTCCCAATACTGTGCACTCTATAAGGAGTCTGAATGTTATGTGGTATGTTATTTACATAAAGCTCCTTTTTAAAAAAAGCTGCATTTTGGTGACAGTCTTTGTTTCTCATGCTCACAAGCTGAACTGATGAAAGACTGATGAATATCTGCGGCTCTGTGTTTCCTCTTTTTCTCCCACAAATCTGCCAGCACCAAGCAGACAAAGACATCTTTAAAAAGTTCTGCTCGTCTCTGATGGACGGCTTCTTCCTGAAGAACGTGATCAAGACACAAGCTTTAGTTTGTGTGTTTCAGAGCCGAGAATGGAAATGTAAAGTTTTTTTAAAAAAGATTATTAAATCATATTTTACTGTTTGTTTGTTATTTTACAAAACAAAAAATTACTTTGTTGTTATGTGATATCAGTCACCAACACCGAGCATATGGATTTCTAAAAAAAAATAAAATAAAATCTTGTGAATAAACAGAATTATTAATTATTGGACACAAATGTTTACCCTTTTTTTGTAATATCTTTTATTGCAGTTCTAACATTTAAAACTATGTATAATGAGGTCACTGAGGTCATGATCTGATTTGTCCACCAGATAGCAGTGTTTCATTTTATTTATTTATATATTATTTAAAAATATTTTAATATATTCATTGCTATGACAAAAAAAAAAAAACACCATTTGTTTAAACTTTCTGAAAAGCTGAACCTGACTGATGATTGTAATTCAGAAAAAAAAAAAAACACAGAGCTGTTATATATTATTACATTCACAATGTAAGTGATTAAAATATTTCAATTTATTAAATAAAATAACTTAATTAAGTATTTAAATTTAATTCAGGGTAAAAATTATATTAATTATCCCTTGTGTAAGATCATTAACACTCGTATCTTATTGTGTTGTTTTTATGTTGATTTTTTTTTTTTTCACTTGGCCAGTTATTCTCTTTCACTACATAATTTAAAATCACTTTCTTTACATTTCTAAGCTTTCTGCTTTTATATTTCATTTATTAATGTACTGTTTTTATGTTATGGCTTAATTTATTTGTGTTTTACCAAACTTTATCATGTCACTACCTTTTTTATTATTTGCATTTTATACTTTTTAATATTTGGCTGCAAATGAGAATTCAATTTCATTGGACTACAAGTTTCAGTGAAATAAACGTCAAAGCTACAAGCTTAAATTGTACCGTATTTCTTTATTTCAGTGAATTTATGGCCACCAGTCAATCTGAATATGTTGTTTAGTATACAGTATAATAAAATATGATTTATTTAGACAGTTTACCCCTCATCTTCCCAGAGAGATTCACATTCTAGGCTTGTTATACCTCCTTTTTCATATAAGTGATTTGTATAATTTTGAATAATTTGTATAATTTTTCCCCTATACACATAAAAATAATCAAATTGGTTGATTTTGTTATCACTATTACCATTTACACTCTCTCATTCTTCTTTCACCATGAATATTATTATTTTTATTAATTTTCTCTCACCTGGATATTTAAAACCAAATAAACATCGAAAATAGACAATATAGACAGCTATAAACGTTAATCTTTGCTCATGAAACTCACATTTTGGCACTGTGTTTATTTAATCATTCCTATGAACTCACTCTTGTAGAAAATTTGGTAGTTTTGCGCCACGTGTCAGTAAACAGTATGACAGTCAGTGCAGTACATCAAACTGGACAGCAGGTGGCAGTGCAGAGTCAGTCTGTTGGAAAAGGTCCCGCCTCTTGCGCGCTGATTGGCTAGGAAAATCAGTTTCACAAGCTGGCCTGCAATTGGACAGTTGAGATGACGTTCCCGTTGCCGTAGTAAGTATAACACCATAGCAACCGTGGAAAGCCCCAACCGTCATTGCTCTTCATTGTTCCTTTTCTGTTATTATTATTATTATTATTATTATTATTATTATTATTATTATTATTATTAGCATATTAACCATAGCAACCGTGGAGTTTTAACGGTCTCGTGGCCCATTTTAACCGAAATTTGACAAAACAAAATGGCGGATCTTCCTATTATTATTTTTTTTTAAACACACATAATACTTTAAATGAAAAATATTTAAAAAATAGTTTATCCGGCAGATTTCCAGACTATCCTGATAAAATGTTTGCTTTGCTCTATAAAATATTGTGCATCAAATTTTAAACTATATGTAAATATTAATAATTGAGCACAAATATGTTCCATTTTGTGGTTATCTGAGATATAATTTCATCTACAGTTGCCAATTTGCTAACAGTTATTGTTTTCTGTTGTTCTTTATGAGCGTATAGTGCACATAAACAGTAAAATATTGCAGTAATAATGATATTTTTGGGCAGGGAAGAGGAATGAGCTGCATGTTTGTATTGATGTAATGGGAAATATTACTGTATATTAATATTTCGGCATTTATTTGATTTGTATTTCTTTTTAATTCGGTGAAAATTGACGTTGGCTGTTCGGGACTGCGCTCTTGTTTAAGGTTGTACATGTATATTTCATATAATAAAGCAAATAAAGCATAAAAATGAACAACATTTAAACAAAAAAATTGTACGTTGGGTTTCTTTTGTATGACGAGGGCGGGGTGTTTTTAGCCAATCGCAGAGCAGAGGGCGGAGATTTGTGTGCTGACGTACTCGATAAACAACATCCTTTCTGGCATTTGTAGTTCTTTAGAAATTACATCATCGTAGTCCAGATAAGAAGACAAACCGGAAATGGACTACAATTCCCAGTAGTGAGGACACACGCGTTACCGGCTGATGAAAGAGTGTAGTCTGGCGGTTTTGGAAATGAAATGCAGCTGAGGATCTGACAACTTGATCCGTGCCTCACGGTTATGTATTAGATATAGAGAATAAAACGTGTTTAAGGTTAGAGGGGGAAAAAGGCTGTATTTAGGGCGGGTTTGATTGGTGTGAGATATTGGGAATTGGTTCATATTTCCATTGCGCATTCTTTGAGGAGGAGGAACCGAGCAACCTGCTCCACTCATACATTTCATTTTGAAGGTTCTACTAGGAGATCTCGGTATATTATTATAATCATAATAATGTATAGATTGCAGTCTCTCGCACACCAGGGGTTAATCTCCGGAGCTCTGGATCAGTGTGCGGTGTTAAGGCGCGTGTCTGGGAAGTGGAGGTGCGGGATGGAGCGGTACAGCACCGCCGAGGCGACCGCAGCATCAGCAGCTCTGGGGAAGAGCAAGCCGAGAGAGAAGATGCTGAGCATGGAGAACCTGAACCCGCAGGTGAAGGCCGTGGAGTACGCGGTGAGAGGACCAATCGTCATTAAAGCCGCAGAGCTCGAGAGAGTAATACAGCAGGTGAGACGCGCGAGCAGACTTCCGGTTTACCAGGGGTCGCGTTTTAACCCCCCTCTTTATAATTACTCATTTATTTATTTTTATATTCAGTGCTACAAGAGCAGGAGGTGTTGAACATAGTCACACTGTCTACAACGTTAATGCAGTCAGACAAAATTTCCTACACAAAATTAAGTTCTGTTGTAAAACTTTACATGTTTTCTCAGTGCTTTTTTTAATTTTTAATTTATTCCAAAAAGTTTATATATAATTCAAAGTCTACATTATAAAATGTAGAACATTTGCTTGGTTTACAAAGAGGCCATTTCTTCTTGTGATTGTGCTATTTACCTACAAAATAAAATAAAATAATTTAAATAAAAAAATAAATAAATACACAATGTATTGTTGTTTACCTTCCATAATGAAAGGCCATTTTGGAAATAAAAAAGTGCATCAAATACACAAAAATTTCTGTCATACATCCCAGTTTTCTACTGATATAAGTTTCTAAATCCTTCCCAAATAATCTTGAGTGCATATGCTGATAAAATAAATTGCATAATTGTTCCAGAAAAAGTAACAGGTGCATGAAATGTTCAGCTTAAATCTTTCCAAAACATGCTTCGCTGGATAAATGAGACGATTTATACAGTAAGAATTAAAAATAAGGCAAATATGGATCGACATGTCGTTAGAAACTATTTATCACATCCGAAAAAAATATTCATTTCCTTGTTTGGCAGCTTTGCGATGTCTGTATACAAACCAAACAAATGATCCAATAACAGCAAGGAATAAAAGAAATTCCTTTGTCTTCACTTTGTCCTGAGGGTGTGCAAACTTTCGCACAGTACATCTTTCCCAAAAGTATTCATGACAGTGCAAAGTTTTTGAACATCCACTATTAATATTTTCATTCATCTTTCAGCACTGGGCTCTGAAATGGTCTATGATAAGAAAATTTAAGTAGGAAAGAAAAATAAATAAATTAAAAGAAATCTTTGCAGCTTGTGTACACTCTCAGAAAAAAACTAAGCTACATATCCCTGTTGCTGAGGCAGGAGTGTTATCTTTTATACCTTTAACCTATTAGAGTACTTATTTAAAGTACATAAATGGACCAGAATTATATTTTCGAGTAAAGCACACATTTACGTAGTTTAAAATCCTATTAAGATCTGAGAGATTGCCTGTTAAACCTTTAAAATGCACAGATGTGGGTTTTTACGTAGCATTTGTTTAATATTTTTCCTTTTTTCCATCACCATTTGGTGCTATTTAGCTTTATTAGTGACATCAGTAGTGATTAAATGTGACTAAAACAAGACATTTGAGCTTTGTGTTGGTGAAATTGTGCCCTATTCTCTACAACACATTAACGTGCATTAGGACTGTTTTGTATCTGTTTCTGTTTGGACAAAGTAGAAAATAGTTCACTATATAGTGGATTTTGGATCACGTTCTTTGCATTACATAAACAACTGAAAGTAAAATACAGCCAGCGTTAATCTAAATGTCTTCCAAACTTCTTTTATATGCACCGCTTCATAGTTCTACCAGGTGGAATCGTTTTAAAATAATAACTACTTTTTTGCGCAATTGTGCATTTCAGAGCAAATTCTTCCTTCAGCACTTCTGTAAAGCAGTTCTTCTGTAAAGTCTATTAAACATGAGCCGTGCTTCAGAAAGTCTCAGGAAAACGATTGCTTATGCAGAGACGAGTGTTCAGTACGAGAACAAACCAGTACGAACGCACTGTCCAGATGAGTTCTCTTACTTTCAGCTCGTCTCTCTGCGGCATGCTTGCGTCCGTCACCAAGCTGACCCCAGCATAAACAAATATGCAGATTTAATTTTAGCTCTTGGCTGGAACAGGTGTTTTTCCGAAGGCCTCGACAAGCTCTTAACCCTCTGAGACGCCCACTTTTCCAGTGTCTACACTCCACTGGACCGAACCGCCAGCAGTGATGCAACACAGCTTTCTCATGCTCTGGATGTGATCACAGGGCATGACAGAGCAATCATCTGAAGGAGATCGTTTCACTGACACGACATATTGACTGAGGATTTGTAGCACTGCTTGAGTCAGGGATGTAGATGAAGGGATGAAATGATTAGATTAAAAATTCTAATGTTAGATTAAAAAATCCCTCATTCATTCTGACCTCATTCACAGGTCTGAGATGATGTTATGTATGTGACTGAAAGAACTTTTTGACTACAATTTGAATGTAAAAACAGCTAACTTTGAAGATTAATAAGGAATGTCATTTATAGCAATGAGACAGAAGTTCCTGCAGAAATTATCGAAGCAGAGAAGCTCATGGCCGAACTTCATTTAAAAATGTTATTTCATTTTATTCTGGGTTATTGTGTTCCAGCAAACATCTTTGTTAGTCTTTGTTTATCTTTGTTTAAACATAAATTTTATCTTTGGAGAGTCAAAAGATGAACAAAGATTTTCTGTTTTTTCATTCAAAGGCCATGGGGGATGCAAACTTTTGCACTTTGCATTGTAAATCACTACTTTTTAAAATCTAACCAGTTTTCTGTGTTCATTTTTCAGTTTCGTCTTCTCCCAACTGCCCGAACGTAGCTGTATTATGGTGTAATGTCTTCCAAAAGGTGTACCAACGACGTAGCCATAAGAAAAAGAAATCATTTAATTGAATAATTTATGCTTGTTTAAGTCACCAGGAAGATCAATCCAGTATTGCTGCTATAGAAAGTGCTGACGATGCCATAGAGAGTCAATGAAATGCTTTAAATCAAAATGAAAGGCTTTTTATGAATAATTCATTCTCCTTTAATTACAATGAGAAACCTGAAGGCACTTTTTGAGCATCTTTTTCTTCGGCATGTTTTTCCCTTAATGCATGTGTTTGAGGGATTTTGGGATGCTGCAGATTTTGGTGTTATAAGGGCACAGAAAAATAAAAGTCTAGTGTCTGATTTGTTTGTTTCCACTTTGGGTGTAGCTTGTAATTTGGGTGTGGTATAATCGTAATGCGCTATAATCGCTGTAAACAACATTTATTTCCACTGGAATGTTAAATCTGACCACTTATGTCTGTGACTCTAACAGGGGGGAAAGAAGCCCTTCACCGAGGTCATTAAAGCCAACATCGGAGATGCCCACGCTATGGGACAACAACCAATCACATTCCTCAGACAGGTGAGATCAGGTGAAGGAGTGTAAAACGTGTAACCGCGCTCAGATGTTCTTGTTACTAAATCTCTGTCTGTGTGTTAGTGTGCTCTGAGGAAGGATTGATGATGTGGCACTGGGAGACGGGAAGCTCGGTTCTTTGGCTGTTGTTTATTATCGACACGTGATCTCCGAGAGTACTGTTTTATTCATCACATGCTGCTCTTGTGAGACGTTTCAGGACAGCTGAGCGGCAGCTGGAAGGTGTCCGAGCGAACTTCTCAGGAAGCGAGTAGTGCAGAAGGGAAAGTTGTTGCATCAGCATGGATCGAGCCAGAGAGCTTCAGAGCAATCTGGCTGAACTTGCTCAAAATATAGACAGAAATATGGACAAATAGCAATATTAATCAAAAATTGAATCCAGAACTGAGCAAAAAGTTCACTAATTAGTTCTACAGATTCTAAGTTTAGGCTGTAACATTACAAAAATTAAATTCCTAAGATTGATAATGGTTGCATTAAAAGCCAGAAGGTTTACAGTTTATTGTCTGTGTATGGGACGAGGTGGATAAATCAGTACCCCTACACTCAGGATGAACAGATAACCTGATGGGTAAAATTCAGAAAATCGAGAGAAAACAAAGACACTAGACAGACTCGAATAATATCTTTTACTTGCAGAGCTTGTTTTCAAACAACCATGGCTGACCCAAATTTGTCATTTAACCGGGAACGACAAATTAAATTAAGCCTAACATACAGCCTAACATACAGCTTTTCACTCAATCAAAATGTCTTTAGTTGTAAACAAGCCTAATATTGAATATTAAATACTACAGTCTATGACAGTAGCCAGTTTGGGCTCAAAGCCAGGATGTAGTTTCTCTCAGTGTGAGCCAAATTGTCTATGTTGACCGTGAATATGTTTGTAGGACGGTGTAAATCTCCGTGACCCATTGTGTCGTCAGCATTGTCTTTTACTGAAGCGGCTAGCAGGTGACATGGAAGTAAATATGGCAGAGTGTAATATATCATACAGGTTGGGATCAGATAGAGCTCGAGTCATGAGTCGTGTGCTTCAGCCATGTGTCATGTCTCAGTTTATAGCGCACAGGGAGTCCGATAATTATCATGTTACATATAACCTCGTGCAGATGAGAGAAAGCAGCAGTGATATGAGGCTAAATTGAAAAGCAGTTCAGCCATGTTTATTGCTTTTCAGGATAAAGTGTGTGTAATGAGCCGAGGATGAGCCGTCCTGCTGTCCTTTTAAACCTGCCTAAACCGAGAGTTGCATCATTAGGGCATTTTATACACCGGTTGTTTTCTTAAGCCTCTTCACCTGTGATCAAAAGACAAGATTTATGACCCAGCATTGCCAAAATGCCCCTGTTAGCCTCCTAAGTAATCGTCCTGCAGTAATATTCCACACTCTTTCTAAGCGTTCTCTACATGTGATGTTGACTGTCTGCTGTAATTGTTTTTCCAATAACCTGCTGCACCGAAATAGCGAACTGTTTGTTAATTGTTCTGTTCTCAAGGTGTTGGCCCTTGCACCAGTCTGAGGTTCCAGAAGAATTTTCACTGGCTGTTCTGATAAATCATGGCTTTGATGTGATCCAAACATTTTTGCTCAGATTAATGCAGAACATGTATTAGTGTGATTAAAACAGATCTATATAAACAATGAATTAGCAGTCTTTCAGTTGCTTAATTTCAATTATACACATACTACTACAATATTAAACATATTGTTTTGTCATGTTTTCTAGTAACATAAGGATAACCCAAAACACAATTAATTGTTTCCCACTTTTACCAGAACAGCAGTTGATGAAAACTTTTCAACTGATGTGTGTCTTCAGGTGGTGGCTCTCTGCATGTTCCCCGAGCTCATGGACAGCCCGAGTTTCCCCGAGGACGCAAAGTGGAGAGCACAGCGCATCCTGAGGGGCTGCGGGGGACAAAGCATTGGTGTGTGTGTGTGTGTGTGTGTGTGTGTGTGTGAGTGAGAGTGAGAGAGAGAGAGCATGTAAATATAATTTGGACTGGGGAAGAGACAAAGACTGAGAGAAACAGACAGAAAGAAGGAGCTGATGGAGAAAAACAGACAAACAATGGGAGAAAGACACATGGACAGTGGGGTAGACAGACAGACATGGACGGACAGATGGACAGATTGTTTGTCAAAGGCCAGAAAGGAAGAAAATAAATCATTACACACAGACTGAGAGTGTTAAACAGAGAAAGACAAAGATAGGAGACGGAGAGAATGAAATTGTGTTACATAGTGCTGTAAATCACACAAAGCAAGACATGAACACTTGCCTTGACTAATGACACAGCAGTTTTGCAGCAGTAAGTGATTTCTCGTGCTGTGTGTGTGTGTGTGTGTGTGTGTATTTATGGTCATGTCTCAGGCTCGTACAGCTCCAGTGAGGGGGTGCAGTGTATCCGTGAGGACATCGCAGCGTACATCGAGCATAGAGATCATGGCGTACCAGCTAACTGGGACAACATCTTCCTCACCACCGGGGCCAGCGATGGCATCATGGTACGATCCTTAAGCCAGCTCTGAGCTCAGAGAACATGTAGTAAACTTTTGGCACATGACACATTAATGACTAGGATTCAGATACTGAACAAACCTCACACACGCTCACACCAAAACATTTTCCCATTTTAGTGTCAACAAGTACAACATGTCACTGTAGTAGTTGCGACATGTTTGTTGATGAGAACGGGCAGACAGGTAATAGATAAATGTCCTTGAATATGAACCAATTTGCCCCAAGATCAGCCCCAAGCTTGTAGCGTTTTCCATAGAAATGTCACTTATATGCGCTACTCAAATAGTATTAGTTCTACAGGGGTTTTGGGAGTTAATTTTATATTTCCAGTGTTCACACAGGTACTGTGTTTGCTGTGTGTACTGTGTGCCTCACCCTTTAGAGCATGCATGGGCAGACTATGTCCCATGAGCTGGATCCTATCCTCCAGCTGCTTTAATTTGTTTTTTTTTCAGTCCAATTCCAGAGTACAGTCCTGTAGTGACTCGATACGTCCAATAGGCGCGTATGCCTTAATGCAGCCTTTTACGGTAGATGAGTGTGCCACACTGAAGCAGCACATGCATGTTTATTAGCTAGAAAAATTACAAATATCATATACTGTACTTATGCTTTAGTTTGTATTGAATGTTTTCCAAACACAACATGAGCTAGATTTGTTGAAATTTAAACTTCAGTGACCCACAGCATAGGAATGAAACTAAAACTAGATAAAGATCATATCAAGATGGGAACAAGTGCAAAATGCAGGGAAACTATGCAGCAAGAACAACACATCTTCCACAAGCCTTACTTATGTTTGTTGTGTGTCTTATTGAAACGTGTCTAATGTGAAGACTTGATGTACCAAGTATCGTAAAATAGTCTCTCATGCATATACCCAAGTTTGTAGGTAATTTAGGAGAGCATAGTACATGCGTGTTATGTATAATGGTACGTCTCTAAAAGGAAATCACTGGTGGTGTTACAGTGGTGTTAAGGCGATCCATTGTGCTACTTCAGCTAATAAACACTGATGTGTTGGTTTGTGTTTGTTCCTCAGAACATTCTGAAGCTGCTGGTGTCGGGTGAAGGTCATAACCGTACGGGGGTGATGATCCCCATCCCTCAGTACCCGCTTTACTCAGCTGCCATCGCTGAGCTGGGTGCAGTGCAGATCAATTACTACCTGGACGAGGACAACTGCTGGGCGCTGGATGTCAACGAGCTCCACAGAGCGTACCAGGCTGCTAAACAGCACTGCCAGCCCCGAATCCTCTGCATCATCAACCCCGGAAACCCCACCGGTGGGACAGTACATTCCTTTACTGACTGAACATTTGAATTGACATGCACATCCTTTGTGTTAAGGGCATTTGGATTTGAAAGGCCTCTTTTTGATTAATACACATTATACAGGAATTATAACTAAGCTCACAGCTCCTTTGAGCTATATTAACTCCAACTTAATATATCTGTTTATATCTAAACATCTAATCAGCATTCCATGGCCTGAAGTACCTGCTCAGGTGTGTTAGGAGCTGGGAAGCCTGTGTAATAAAAGAACAGTGTTCTCTAATTCTCATGACCTGCATATCAAAATATTGTAGAATGTGTTTAGGGAATAAAACACACTGTGCTGTGCTGTTGTAGGAAAATAATCAGTGTCAGGGTAGTGTGATGAAGCAGAGTTACTGTTTGTGTGTTTTATTCCTCGTCTAATACAGCAATTTGCCAACAGTTACTTTTGTTTATTTATTAAAGAATGGTATGTTGTCCTTTTTGTCTGTTTATAGTTACATTTAATGTTTTTGGCATGTCCGAAACAAGTTAGTTCCTGTTCTCGTTTACGTTACAGCAATATAAACATTTACACGCAGAAAAGTTTCAGAAAAGTTCTTCTCTGTATAAAAACAAAGCCCAAAACACTCAACATATAAAATGTATCGATTCTGGTCATGGAGCAGATTTAAAGGACAGCAAATAAGATTTGATTAATGAATCAATTTGGTTACATTTTGCTTTCTGTACTGAGTGTACTGTTCTGTCTATCTCTCCGTCCTTCCTCTCCCTGTGTAAACAGGTCAAGTCCAGAGCAAGAAGTGTATCGAGGACGTCCTGCACTTCGCCTACGAGGAAAACCTCTTTGTTATGGCTGATGAGGTAATGATGCAAAGCCAACAGGAGAAAAGACTGTTTGTTTTCTCTGATTAGTGGCTCTTGCGCTTCTTCACACTTGAGAGGCCAAAGCGTTCTGTTACGTTTGTTAAGCATTGAAATGGAGATTAAGTTCTAGAAATAATTGTTAGTTGCAGCTTCAGTTTCAGTTCATCTTGCTGCTTAAGTATAATTTTCCTCCTTACAAGCGTTTATGTGCTAAATATTACGTTTAATGTTTATTTCTTCAGTATTAATATGCCTTATTTTACCCTGCAGGTGTATCAGGAGAACGTATATGCTCCCGATTGCCAGTTCCACTCGTTTAAGAAGGTGCTGTATGAAATGGGGCCGGAGTACTTTAACAGCGTGGAGCTGGCCTCCTTCCACTCCAGCTCCAAAGGTTACACGGGAGAGTAAGTACAGCCATCTGAGTCAGCACGGCTCTGAAATTAAACTCTCGCACATAACCGCCTCATCCTGCAGGCACAATAATGCTTACTGCAGCTTAACCTAGAATACACATTTGACACGACGAGCAGGAAATACACTGACCAAGACATCATGCGTCTATCAGTACGGTGGATTTGAACATGTATACACTACACAGGACAACATAAAGTGCAAAAAATATCTCCTAAATGCACATAATGGCATAGCTACCAAAGAGTGAGCATAGCTGTTGAGCTGTGTAGTTATATCAGCATATCAATACAATCCAGTGCAACACTGTGAATAAATCAAAGGCCAGAAAAAAAGCCAGCAAAGATATGTGGCTCAGTTCTTATTCACTAAAAGGGTCAGGTGAGGTGATCGCTGTGACAATGCTGACAGACTGGAAAGGCATTGCTGTAGTCCACATACTGCTCTCTTCCTGTTATTAAACTGCCAGCAAAACAGCAGCTCTGACAGCAGTGCAACTGCAAATCACAGGTTTATATTAACGCGCTTGTTCCTGCACATTATCGTTTCTATAGTAACAGCTCATTCACAGGGGCTCGTAAGTTGGACGCTCCATGTAAACGGATTAAAAACGTGTGTAATCGCTGGTATGGTGAAGTTTTCTGTAAGGAGATGTTTACTTAACATTTAGGGAAGGAGTGTCAGTGCTTTGTAACAGTCAGAGGTAAAGCTGTAACTAAGTTTTACGACATCTTCAGAACAGAGGAGTTTACACGCTTTTTTGTCTACAAGAGAGCGTAAAAAAAAAAAAGAGAGAGGCTGGTCAGGGAACAACAGCTGCTATAACAAGCGATAACAAGAACTAACCTTCGTGGAAGGCTCGTCTTATTAAAATATGTCCTCGTCTTATTGTTTATATTTACATTTGCAGAGTAGAACTGACTGAGTGAGATTGTGTTCTATAGTAGGGGTGGGTGATGTGACAAAAATATATCACTTATTTCTACAATACAGAATATGCATCACAATATATATGGAT
The DNA here is from genome assembly GCF_027358585.1 of Pangasianodon hypophthalmus. Classification (NCBI taxonomy): domain Eukaryota; kingdom Metazoa; phylum Chordata; class Actinopteri; order Siluriformes; family Pangasiidae; genus Pangasianodon; species Pangasianodon hypophthalmus. The sequence continues at coordinate 2,395,430 of NC_069734.1, read as the reverse complement.
GGAAAAGTAATAGTGCTGCATTTTTGGGGGGAAAAAAAAAAGCTATGAAGAAAAAAAAAAAAAAAAAAAAAAAAAAAAAGAGTATGCTGAATCTACCAAAGAGAAACAAAACACAATTAATCACTCCCGCACAATCCTGCACAATTAATCACTTAACCTGAAAATGAACAAAATCAAAAATAACTATATTCTTAAAATGATATTTTGCAATTCTGAAGATTTAGTACAACATTTTAACCTGAAATCAATGGCTTCAAGCAGGAAACATGTTCAAATGACTGCTTGTGGTAAATCACACATGCTACTGATGCAGTAATTGTTGATGAGGTTGGAAAAACACTGGAGTAGTTCTGCATCCATTCTGGAGTTTCTTTTTGGGGAATTTTTAAATCTCTGTGCTCATAAAGTGCTTAAATCCTGACAGCGTGCTCTAGATGATCTCTAACTCCTAGCTGTGTTCTTCAGGTGTGGATTCAGAGGAGGCTTTATGGAGATCATTAACCTGGACCCGGAGGTCAAGGCCCAGCTGGTGAAGCTGGTCTCGGTCAGATTGTGCCCCCCCGTGGCCGGACAGGCTGCCATGGACGTGATCGTGAATCCTCCTCAACCAGACGAGCCGTCCTTCACGCAATTCCACAAGGTCTGCAATAGCTTGTGTGATTTGCGTCTGTTCGTACTTCAGAATTATAACTCTAAATTAAATATACGTATGCTGATGTGTGTTTCAGGAAAAAGCAGCAGTGCTGGGAGCTTTAGCAGATAAAGCGAAATTAACGGAGCAGGTCCTCAACGCAGTGCCTGGGATCAAGTGTAATCCCGTGCAGGGGTCCATGTACGCCTTCCCTCAGATTTTCATCCCTCCAAAAGCAGTGGAAGAAGCTAAGGTACGTCTTCGCTGCTTCATATCGTAGCCTGAACCTTGGCATTCGTCAGTGACTTTATAAACTCAGTTACAAGCACAAAGGTTGTATCAGGGTGTGTGACTGTGTAAAGTAGCATACAGAAAAAACAAGGTGCGTCGTGATATTTAAAATCCACTCACACTGACCAGCAGAAATGCAACGCCTGTTCACCTGCACTGTGGTTTACTGATTGTACTCTGATGGCCATGTGCAGGCTTTGGGAATGGAGCCGGATATGCTGTACTGCCTGCGTCTCCTCGAGGAAACGGGAATCTGCGTGGTCCCTGGCAGCGGCTTCGGACAGAGAGAGGGCACGTACCATTTCAGGTAATCTTACTTCCTGATCTCCCAGTGCTCCTCAGTCCCCACTCCCGAAGTCTTTATCCATCCCAAATTCCTAAAATCACATCTACTTTGTGTATTTATTAGAAAGGCAGCTACGACACGCCTAGACAGAATGTTGATTCTCGTTATTTTATTTAAAATGTTCATAACGTGTCCGTATTTACCCATACGTGGCAGAGGAAGCATGTGTTACCCATAATGCATTGCCAGAGGTTTAACACTGAGAAATGGGTGTGAGTGGTGACTTTGTTTACAAAATACACATTCAGATGAATTTGTAATCAAATAAAGTGTAAGGTAAGCTACGTTGTCTGTATCTTAATACTAGAGATCATATGTGTTTAGCGTTCGTGTCAGACTTTTCCTGACAGTGTTATTATTTTTCCTAACCCACTAATTACCCATCTTGAATACAGATATTAGCCATCTACAGAATAAGCTGCAATTATGTAAAGTTATGCCATTGTTTGGTGGTGCAGTTTGTTTGCTTAACTTTGCTTAATGACTGTCGCTTGATTTAGACCCTGTTTACCTTCATGTTCTGTTGAATCCGGATGTTTGATGGCCAGGATTCCGCTATAGACAACTTGCACAATGTTGTGTGACTGAAAATTCATTCACTGGATGATATATTCCCATATGTAAAGATCTCCTAGCAGCACTTTTTTGTTATTTCTCTGTTAACTTTGTAGATATTTATGAAAAGATTGATCTCACAAATCATAATAGGTGTATTAAGAGTTAAAACTGCTTTCTTCACCTGAAGTTAATGCCATGTTTTTATATTTTATTAGGCAAAACATTTCATATTATGCAAAATCCTTCCACAGTAGCAGAGTGGCATTAGATTTGCATTTGCTGAAATTCTCAAGAACAAGAAGTGCCTTGTTCTAGTGCAGGCTGTAGGAGGGGAACTGCATTTATCAGATTCCGTACTGCATTCCTCTCAAGCTTCACTTCAATTCTGCTTCTCTGTTTTATTTCAGAATGACCATCCTGCCATCTCATGAAAAACTGAAAGTGCTCCTGGAGAAGGTGCGAGATTTCCACATCAGGTTTCTAAAGGAGTACTCGGACCTACAGGACCCTCAGTGCAGTGTCGCAGCATGAGCTGCTGACCGCCGACCACGGGACACGTCTGAAATATTACTTAACACACTAGCCACAAGTAACAGTAGTGTTAAGTAACTATTTATCTACATAAAATCCCCATAATTTGTTTTAAATCCCCCAAAAAACTCCCAAGGGTCAAAAGGACTACTGTTTCATAATCTATGTGCCTTTGTGCTACTGTAACATAATTAGGAATGGGATGGAGTCAAAATAGTTTAGTTATGAAAGAACTAACACTAAAGCATGAAATGATGAAATGTGAGAATAGGCTGTTTTCTCAGTATTTATAACATGACTCATCTTCATTAAACACACGTTTTTACATCACAAATGAGATTACGAAATTAAGTTTGTCAATATGTCTCTGAATATTAACGTTTTTATTTGGACCTCTTTCATATTATACAAAGCCCCTCCAGATATATCCCTTATAAATAAAAATACTGTGTGGCTTTACCATGTGTGAAATTAAAACTTGTAGCCAGGCCGCTAATAAGCTAGCTAACATTCGGCTAACAATTATGTCATTAAAACAATGGCCAGGTTCGCTAGCAAACTAGCGTTACATTAAGCTAGCTTTTAAAGTAACGGTTATATTGTGTAATCTAGCACACTAACCAACACAAACTACTAAGTTATGCAGTTGAAACTAGTACCCATAGTAGCTATTAAACTGGCCAACAAAAGCTATTTATTATAATCAATAGAAAGTTTTAGATTTTCTTATTTTCAGATTGGTATTGTAAATAGTTTCTGCTTTACTTTTATTAATAAGGGATGTGAAGAGAGGACCTCTGTAATGATCTATGCTCTATTTAAAACACTTTTGCACTTCCCAGGGAAACTGCTGTACACAGCATTAAGTAACGCACACTTGGACAGTGTTGATGTAATTTCAGAAACGCACATTTCATGATGATTGAAGTACACTTTTTGAACATTGTGTGCTAAACATATTGTGAACATTGTTTAAAAGTTAAATAGAGAAGGGGAGCGTCTGTGCCAGGTGTCTCTGGCGTTTGCACCTTATGTTCTTTTTTTTTTTGCTTCCAGGGATGTAGTTGTGTCACTGCTCTCATGTGCTATTCAGTTTTATAATATGTGTTTTTGTACTGAAGTAACTGACGATTACATTTTGCATTTCAGATATAGAGAATTGCCAAACCTTTCCTGACGGTTTAAAAATTATCATTATACTTTTTCCCCCTAAATAACCTCATTGCTAAAACGGTATTGCTCATTTTGTTCATCACATTTTAACTATTTAACAAAACTCTTGAACAGAATTATGAGATTTTAATATTGTGTATGCAGTAAGCAAAAAAGAAGCCCAGAGACGATGCCTAACTATGCAGTCTCTGTCCAAATGTATTGTAATTTGAGGTGTCTGTTATATTTTACTGATTATCTGCACGTCTAATCTCAGAGATTGGACTACTGCGTTATCGTCACTTCACTTCAGTGAGTTTGACTTTTATTTGTGGACATTTTTGTCTTGAAGTTCGAATTAACAAAGGCAAATCAGTTTTGTCTGAAGTTTGCAAGGTACATCGTTTTTTTTTTTCCATCAATGTTTACATTCATTTTGCTAGTCTAATATGACTAATTTCATGTGAATTGTAATGAATCTAAATGCCAAATTAAAGCTATCATTAAAGTGAAGACTGTTAAATGACCGTTTTGTGTTTTTTTTCTCTCTCTCTTTATTTAATTTCTCAGTTAGAGCAAGAACATTAATTTAATGTTTTCTCTCTTTAATTAATCAATAGAATTACTTCCAAAATGTAGGAACTTTAAAACTTTAAAATTTTATCAGAAGGATATAATTATCCCAATAATCAGCCAAAACAGCATGAAGTTCTTATTCACACGTGACCTTGATTTGATCTGAAAATGCTTGCAAAATAAGACAGCAGTGCATCAGTACGTCTGTAAAGTGTCAAATCCACACAGTTTATACATTCATTTCAATAGATCTTTTTTTTTTTTTATCAGAAATGTGGTCTATTAGTGAATATGTACCATTACTTAACAAAATACTTTCTCTGTAACACTGAACTTTTGGGGAAAAGAGTATTTGGAAATCTTAAAACCATAGTTTAAAAAAATTCGAAACCTCCATGTAAGTGTTTTTGTGTGTGTGTGTGTGTGTGTGTGGTTCCTCTAGGAGAATAATTAACAGTTCTGTGAGGAACCTTGCACCAGAGGCTTTCTCTTTGGAAACAGTTCCAAGTAGGAAGATGGAACCATGTGGATTTCATTCAAACTTGTAATATTTACACATATTCCCAACCCTGGTCTTGCACATTTTAGTGTTTGCCTGACTCTAACACATCCACATTAACTCAGAAAACGCTGATACTTAGCTGATAAGTTGGATCAGGCGTCTTGGGAGGAGAAAAAAACACCAATATGTGCAGGGCAGTGGGTTCTCCAGGATCACAGGTTTGGAACCTGGTCTTCTAAATCACCTGAGAAACAGATTAAAAATCTTATCTATATCTGTAGTGCACAAATACAGGAAATAGTGAGGCATTTGAGATTTATCCAAAAAAAAGAGAAAAGTTCAGCTTGCAGTTTATCCTGTCTGATTGTTGCTGCACCTGTTGTTAATCATATTCTCTCATGATGAGTTTAAAGCCAGGTTCAGAGGTGAGGGGTGATTTGGAGAACATGGCTGCCAGAAGAACTCGTAAAGGAAGCCAAAGCTCTGAAGGTCTCCAGAGAGACCAAGCAGCTGATAAACTCAGGAAAAGGAAAGAGCTGTTCATTCAGCAGTTTGAGAAGGAAGGTTGTTTTTCCCCACAGTACTATTAATATCGTGTTTACTATCAACAATTCCCTGTGTGTGCTAAATCTCAGTGTCTGTTTCGTAACAGCACAGGAACGGATAAATGAAATGGAGGCCAAACTGGACAAATTACTGGCGACACTGGACCGAGCTGTGAAAATAGAGATGATGAAACTGCCTCAGTCTCTTCATACCACATTGATTAAAGATATAATGAGTGGTAGATACACATTAAATAAACTATTTTCTGTAGATAAAATTATATACACACTTTAAAATCTTCATTAATGTGGCTGTGTTAAATGCAGCGCAGGAAACATCTTTTGGGGAAGTTACAATGGCGATTGAGGTGAGTTTGTGTGAAATGTGGTCAGTTGTTACAAGTGCAGTTTTTTTTTTTTTTCCTTTGGCTCATTCTAATATTTTTGTATATTTTGTTGCAGTCTGCGTCTCCAGAGATTAGTAAGCCTCTCAGCAGAAAGCCCAGCAAAAAAGGTGATCTGTCGTATTACCAAAAAAAATAAAAAAATTGTCACAAGACCTTCTATTTATTCAGTAGTCAGTGAGGAAAGTGTAACTCAACATGGAGATGTTAGCAAAGTGGCTAACACGCATTAAACTTTTTAAAATCAAAATATTCAGTTTTGAGAAATAATTTGTTGGCTTGAGAAACTCTAGCAATGAGAAGACCCTAAATACATTAAGATTTTTTTTTATATAAGCTGTTTTCCCCCTAAAGACTGACACCAACAGAAACTAAGGGTACTTGGTCTGGTTCATTAGTGGTGTTTGGGTCATCAAAAGCACCATTATGCTGATTAGTTGCTTTGTTTCGGGGTCAAACAAAATTCATCATGGGAAGAAACTGTTAATTTCTTTAAAGTCGTTCTAAAAGACCGTTCAAAATGAAATGTTAATCTCAGCTCTCCCAAGCTGAACCTATGGCCTTGTTGTATGTTGTAATGTGGCGCTAGTGTTCTCCCAAGTTGGTGGAGGTTTAAGGAGAAGGCCAAGTTTTAGTCTCTGTTTAGGAAGGCTTTTAAATATATGGAAACTAATCCAGTTAGGGTCTTTGACTTGGTTTAAAATAAAATAAATAAAAGTATTGAGCAGAAATGGAATACTTTTTGCTTGCGTAAACATGAAAATCCTCATGGAAGCACCTCAAATAGCTTTGTTCAGGTTCAAACTGTCTAAATGAAGAAATCTCCTTTCAATTGTTATAATTCAGTTTTCTGACCCTGTGCGTGTCCCTGTGTATGCTGTCCTTAAGGTAAAGCGAGTACCACAATGGCAGCACAAAGATCCACAGGTCCGGTGAAGACAGATGATAATAAGGTACAAAGCCTTCACATGGAGCGTACATTGATTCATTTTTAATCATCTAACTTGACTTGTCTTAATTTTTTATTTATTTTTTTAAAATAAATACAGAGAAAGCCCAAGAAGAAACTGCAGCCCAGTAACAGCACTGGGAATCTGAGGTAGACTCCACAATGTTCATCAAATGTAGCCCTAGATAATGCAGATAACTTCCAGGAAGACACTTATGCACTACTTTAAGTATTGACCAAAGACAAATTCGGACATGAGTCTGTCCATCTGTATCCCTGTATCACAGTCTAATACATAAAATGCAGTATAAAATATCCTTTTTATGCCATCAAGTGTAAACAGGTGTATAGAAGACACACGGGTATAGTTCTGTGGACTGAAGTCAGACTAACCTGGGGAACACCTACAGCCCTTATTTTAAAATTTTTACCTTATTTTACTTCTGTCAAGTGCAGGGATGTCCAGTCTTATCCATAAAGGGCCAGTGTGTGTTTCAGTCAAGCAGGAGTCACACCTGATCCCACCTGAACAATCGGTTGACCTTGGCTTTTGATAGACTCAGGTGTGGCTTCTGCTTGGTTGGAATGAAAACCTGCACCAACATGGACCCTTTCCAGATAAGACTGGGCACCTCTGCCCAAGTGCCTATGACTGTTATACTGTAGGTTATTGACGTTCCCTGAAACTAAAGGTGTGCACTATAGTGTTTATTTTAACCAACGATGCAATATTGACTTTTCATTTTCGATTAATGTGCACTGACTTTACCAGTTATGGCACAAGTAAACTAAACACTTTGTCGCCACCTGCTGGATACACTTAGAACTGCAGCATTGAATAAAACTATGGTTAATTACTGTATGAAACCTAATTATTGTTAGAAGGGATTATTTTGAGAGCAAATATTCTGAGACTTCTCTGAAAGTCTGAATATTTGAAGCCTGTCAAGTACTGGTTTTCTTTTGCAGATGTGTCTCAACAGTCAGTGGCAAAAGAACTCAAGGCCGTGTGATGAAGCTGAGCGACCAAGCTCTTCTGCTGGGTGGTCATATGAGGTAAGACTTGAATATTGTACAGCACAGGACCGAGGTCTTCTGAAGTGAAGGCAAATCTCTTGGATGCTTTTTTGTACAGACTACAAAGTCGGTCACTTAGTGACGATCTCTCGGGACTTGCTACCGCCACCATCACCACCTCTCTTGGAGAGGTAAGCGTAATCACTTTAGAGGTTTGTACCTGAAAAATTGGATGTAATCACTAAAATGTGTGGCTTTTTTCCCTGCCAGACCTTGTTTCTGTCAGAGGAGAACAAAGATGAAGTCAAACTTGAACTTCTGGATGAGTTGGCTATATGCCAGATGCAAAAGATTAAGGTGAGGGATGTGTGAATGCTAGTGCAGTGTGTGTGTGTGTGTGTGTGTGTGTGTGTTTATTTCATAAATAAACTAAAATTTCTTTGCTTTCAGGAGCTGATGGAGTACCTGTGCAACAAAGTCAAGCTCAACAATACTCACTGATGTCTTCAAAACCAATATTCTTCAGTTTTACGTTTTAAATATTCTAATATAATAAATATTTGAAACTTTTTCCTGGAGTACTTTTGGTGCACTGCAGAAAAATTACTGTTTATTGTCTAGAAATCAGCTTCAACTGGTCATGACTCTCTAGATTACAGATGTGTAGAACCTAAACGTAACACACTCTGAATAGCAGCCCTTTGTTTCAGCAAATGCTTATACTTTACGTAGCAAAGGCAAACTCTCGTAGCAAAAAAAAAAAGTCAAACACTCTCCACTGTATGTGCATAGTTTGAGGCTTTTGGGTGACATGCTGAATTTCCTCAGTAAGTAGATCTTCACCTGATGTATGAATCACTTAACATGAAATATGATGACTATGAAAAGAAAACATTGCACTTTTTCATCTGTTCAATTTTATTTCAGAGGAATAAAATTGGTTTCCCTGCAACAGCATGTCCTAACTAATCATTATACCACCTCTCCTTGATCATTTTCCTTGAACAGCACCACACTATGCATTTTGTTTCTCTTGTATTACAATAGGGGCTTTATTGTTTTGACTTGGCTCTGGAGAGGCCACAAGATTCATCCTGCATACTGAATATATTCATTGAGCTGTCTTAAAATAATGCCATAAAACACATGGGCTTTCTTTGTGATTCAGCTTCATGACAAACTACACTTAATCTCTACTTATAAAGTGATGAAGCTCAGTTGAAGTGCATGTAGTTTTACCTGCTGAAATTGTAAGCCTGATTCTTTTTACTTATTTGAGAACCAGAAATGGCAAACTTCAGGCACAAAATGAAAGTAAATTTAATCATGGGGCACAAAAGTTGGAAATTACCTTCTGAAGAAACCTGAGAGAATTCAGAGCTCCAACATCATATCATCGTATCAAAGGAAAGGAAGGACTCAGTTGATTTTGGAGAGATAGTTTTATTTAACAACTTCATAAATTTTTTTCCACAGAAGTTATAAGCCTATAGCTGCTTTCCACCCACTTGTTTCATAATACGATTTTTTTTTTTATTTGGATGTTTCAGTGCTTTCCCAGCATGCACCTGGGCTGAAGACAGATACAGGCAAGTGAAGATTTTATTTAAACTAGATCATAACTGCAGCTCATAAAGCTTAAATGACAAACACTTTAATTTTATACACAATGCTGTAGACTCTTGTTCCAATTCTTAAAATATAACAGAAAGAAGAGGAAGAAAAAAAAAAAAAAGTAAAAATCTACAAAGTAAAGTGGTAAAAATCAATCAAGCACAAATACATACAAACCAACCTAAAAATGTGATGCTTATTATAATGTCCCAAAGGTGTTTTTGTCTTATTTAAAGGACTTTTCTCTTTTACGGTCTCTTTCTCTCTCACACAAACATACTCTACAAATAAAGAGGCTCGAGTCCAAGGCCAGAACTGCACGTTGGGATTAGTTTTAAATTAACTCTAAATACTATGCTGACAGCAGAAACAACAACAACAACAGAAAAAAATGCAAGTTACACACCAAGTAAAAGAGAAACGACCTTTTTTCTTCTCCTCCGTCTGATGTGAGGTTGCCTGGATAGGAAACTAAAAGGGGAGGCTGCCAGAGAGGAAAGAGGGAGGAGCTACGGGCTCATATGTGCGTTCACTAGGGAAAGCAGCGTACTCGCTGTTTAAGGCGAACCCCAATCAGACGGAAGAAAAAAAAAAAAAAAAAAAACGGCCACACCTTTGTTGATCTGATGTTGTGCAACTAGAACATTTTTTTTTCCTTCTCTGGATCCAGACAGGTTGGGATGGTCATGCTTACTGATGGGCGCACTGCACCCCGGGGCCGTGATGGCCGCCCTCTTCGTCAGAGCTGTCGTTGTAGGCTTCGCGCCGATGGCTGCCGGATGAGCTCTGGCTGACGTTGAATTCCTGCAGGTCCACTTCCTCTGCATCGCCCGAGATTATGGGAGCCTCGGCGCGCGAGGGCAGCAGATCCTCCAATTCCTGTGAAAAGATTTACACTATTTTACACTATTTCAGCTACTTATACTGTACTCTTTTGCACCATTCTCACTGGATTCACTTTCTAATAGAACTGTGTACTGGTCGGCGCTGCACTGGGACTTACTGTGCCCACTGTCTATCCCAGTAGTCATTGTACTGTCTTGTGCTGTCTGCACTTTATGTATAAATTTATGTAGTCCCTTGTAGTTCTGTGTTTGTCTTATGTAGCACCTTGGTCCTGGAGAAACGTTGTTTTGTGTCACTATGTACTAACTGGCTATATATGGTTGAAATGACAAACTCCACTTGACTTTGAGATGATTATCAGGCTTTAATCAACATCAGCATACCCCGCCCTCTAATCAAACCGTTCAGTTTATAACTGTTTGGCTTGGGGGTAATACCTTAAAAACATTTTGCCAAGGTTCTTCAAGCATACCAAATGATGGGGAATTCACTAGTCTCTGACTCACAGGTGAACGATATTAATAAAATAGTTCGATGAAAACTGAAAGCTAAATATAGACAGACAATCAGCGTAGACATTTTTAGTTTTGTTGCACAAAGTTGGTAACAAGTCTATCTGTTAGCAAAACTTTCCAAAAAAAACACCAAGCTCTCACATACTTCTGTCCATGGATATCCTTATGCTACAGAAAAATATTTAATTATTCTGTATAACATTCCAGCGTGCAGCTATGTGGTGAAGTTGTCACGTGACACTTTTACAGACAAGCTAAAAATCAAAACTGACCTTTTTATACATTTTTATATCTTCTACTAAAGTGCAGCAATTCTGCCCCACCGCTAAAACTTTATTACGTCAAATATAGAATTGCTGCCTCCGTCTCCTCGATGCCGTGGTGTTGAGGGAGGCGAGTAGTCCTTCATAATCGACTAGCGTCTCCCCGTGTGTTTCAGAATGTCCACTTTTCACAAGCCAATCAAATCCCTGCCCTCTCAAATAGGCTGTTTCTCTCAGAAACGTGTCACATGATGAGGGAAAACATGTTCATCTACTTCACGCCTCTGGACTCAAAGCTAAACTTTACAGCTTCACTGAAAACCTGCAGATTTATTCAAATTATTTGCACATTGGAATCAAATAATTTAGCATCATCCTCCTGTTCAGACATAAGAGCTGGACATGAAGGACCTGCAATCATGTATCATTACACTCACCGATAGTTTCTCTGGGCTGATCCATTTGTTCTCTGGGAACTGAACTTCAAACTTGATGAACAGGTCTCCTTTCTCGAAGGGGTTGCGGTAATGTGGCATCCCTTCACCTCTCACAACTCTGATAGAACCTACAACACACACACACAGCTAGTTTTATAATCCCTGTGCATGAAACGATAAACCGCTCATAACCAAACAGAGCACACTGTTTGCACATCACTCACCTGGCTCGATGACTTTGCCAGCTGGGTATTTCACCACGATCTGTCTGCCGTCCAGATGTTTCAGGACGAACTGAAAACCGCAAAGTGCTTCGACCAGGCCAAGCTTGTGGGTCATGTGCAGGTCGTGTCCGTCTCTTCTATACGTCTAGAAAAAAAGACAGCAAAGCAAAAAGGAAGATGATTACAGATCATGTGGGTAAAACCAGAAGAAATACAGACGCAGTCTCAATTACTCTACAGGATGCCCCAAGTCTCCATACACAGGGGAAATTAATACTGTTCCAACATTTTTCCTATTTAGTTTATATTATATATATTTTCCAGATAGCCTTTAAGAATGTCTTTGACAAAAGAAGAACGTATTGAAATCATTCTCATGGCTGGATCGTGAAGCTGTCGCAAGGTTGCGATGAACTTTAACAGGAAACATGGCGAGCACATCACACACGACACTGTCGCCAAACTTATTAACAAATTCAAAAAGACTGGAAGTTTTGCAGAACAAGTGAGAAGTGAACGTCCACAAACATCCACTGATGAAGACACAACCGACATGGTGAGGCAAAAACAGTCCCCTGTGTATGGAGACACTTTTGGGACTTCCTGTATTATGTAATTATCTGTGTAAACTATGTACATACGCACACAACACTATGTTTTGTCTGAAATCTGATCACATTTACACAGACTGATACACAATCTGATATTAGAAAGCAACAGGTGTAGGAGTCAGACAAAACTAAAGGTTCATTAGATAAGAATTTTTTTTTTTTTTTCCCAAAACTCAGTCTCCAACAGTTAAGTAGGTGGGTTTGACACTTGACCTGCCCATGTTCAAGAAGCTCCGCCCCCAGGATCCATCCAAACACAAACATACATTCTGGACTGGAAGTCAGTTTCATAATCACGTTTTTTCAGCCGCTCAATACACTTTTACGGAGACCATGGCGTGAACAATTATTTTTTATCATGTTCTACATATTTTCCGGGTTATTTGTACAAGCAAGAAAAAAAAATCAACTACTGCACCTTGAAATAAATAAATAAATTCTCTCTCTCATATATATATATATTTTTTTCTTACATGACATTGCATATCCTGCACTGACTCTGGAATCTGCCCAAAAAAAATTAGAGGACAAAACAAAACAAAACAAAAAAAAAAAACACTAAAGAAGGAGGACAGGATTTAAAACAAACCAAAACGGGAGGTAATTTCCTACCACATCTTTCTAACATTAGGTCATTTTTTTTTCAGTCATCACCGCATCCACACACCGTCACTGTAACTGTCTCACTGCCTGAATGACATTTAAATGTAAAGTAGTCCCTTAACGGCTAAAAGCTTCCACTTTGCATGAAAAAGTCAAAACCCCACAGAACATGCAGCAGCCTATCAGGGGGCCAATCACAATCATGTCGCCTTGGTGATATTTAACAGTGAAGACTATGCTAAAATAGCACTTCCCCTTAAGCCCTCTCTCATCAGTTTCCATGAAAGCTTGCGTCAGCATGATCTGCCAGGCTATTTTGAAGAGGGCTTCAGAAGCTTCTAGGCCTGGAGGTGACAGGAACACAGAGGCGGCGGCTACGAGTCAGACAAAGAGACGTCAACACCCGAATGAAACAACTAACTAATTATGTAAAAATGTACACAAATAACTCGTACGATCAAAATAAACCATTGCCACTTGACCAGTATCCCCATAAACTATCGCTAATGCACTCTCACTGTTACAGTCTCCATCTAACTGAGACCTTTTAAGAGCTACATGAAGTTAAGGAAAAAATAAATAAAGAAATCAGCAAGTCTGTCATGACGATTCAACGGCTTTCACACCAGTGCATTTCTTACGTAATGTAACACAAAACAAAGAAGGAGGAAGACGCTGTTTTTTCATTTACAGATAGGTGAGTGCTTGTGAGAAGGAACTAGTGATGGGTAAGATCAGGAGAACTGACCACAGCATGGACATGACACACTGTCACTGCAATCTGCGTTGCTCTCTCTCTCTCTCTCTCTCTCACACACACACACACACACACACACACACACGGTTATCTATCTGTCTGCAGTACATGATGCGTCAACTTGCTGCACTTGCATCCGTCCAGCAAAGTCATGCTGATACAGTATAAGGCCGAAAGTATGTGCACCCCTGACCATCACACCCATATATGGTTCTTCCCCAAACACACAATTGTCTAGAGTGACTTTGTGTGCTGTAGCATTACAGTTTCCCTTCACTGGAACTAAGAGACCCAAACCTGTTCCAGCATGACAATGCCCCTGTGCACAAAGCGAGCTCCATGAAGACATGGTGTGTGAAGGTTGGAGTGGAAGAACTCGAGTGTCCTGCACAGAGCCCTGACCTCAACCCCACTGAACACCTTTGGGATGAACTGGAACACCGACTGAACCCCAGACCTCCTCAACATCCCAACATCAGTGTCTGACCTCACTAATGCTCTTGTAGCTGAATGAACACAAATCCCCACAGCCACGCTCCAGAACCTCCAGAGTGGAGGTTCAATAAGATTAGACATTCTCAGTTCTTTATTGTATTTGTTGTTATAGGGATAGAGGGATGCCGTGATGGTGTGGACGAGCAGCGTACCTCGTGCTCCTTCTCCTGCAGGACGAGGACGATGTCTCCAGGCTCCACGCCCGGCGCCTGATCCGCTTCTCCTCCGAAGGTGATCTTCTGCCCGTGTTTCATGCCTTTGTCCACGTGCACCTCCAGGATCTTTACCTCCTTCACCACTTTCTTCCCCTCGCACTTTTTACAGCGGTCTTTCTCACTGATCACCTCGCCTACAAACACACACATTTCTCATGTTTCCTACACATTCATTGCTAATAAAAAGTTTCAGTGCATAAACAGGACCAATTCCAGCTGACGAACGACAGCTAGACGGACTATAAAAAGTTAGCTGGTCTGGGTTTTTAGCTCTGCTGGAGCATTTACCTTCACCACTGCAGTCAGTGCAGACGGACTGCATCTGTTGGACCATGCCAGGAGCCAGCTGTCTGATCATGATGCGCATACCACGCCCCCTGCAGGTCGTACACTTCTGCACTGCGCCAGTCTTCCCTCCCTGGCTGCAAACACAGACGACAAAATTTTCTCTCTTCACTGAATCCCAACACGACGGCAAGACAAAGTCATAAAGCACTCTATGTCGAATTCTCAAATCTGATTGGTCAGAAGCTGTTGATTAATTCTCTACAACAGCAGTTCTGACTGTTGTGCAGCTGCAAATCGCAGGGTTACATTTATATTAACGCGCTTGCTCTAATTATGTTATCGCTTCTACGCTAAGCGCTCATTCTCAGGGACTTTTCGGACGGACGCTCCACATAAACAGATTAAAAACACAATCGTTAATATAGTGAAATTTTCTATAAGGAGAAATAATAATAATAATAATAATGCGTTTTATTTAATGGCGCCTCCAATTATTATTTAAAGGAGTCTCCAATGTCAGTGCTTTGTAACAGCTGTGGCCAAGTTTTCCAACATCTTCAGGACAGAGGAGTTTACACTTTGAGGTTTCTCGATAACATGACGTACTGCATTTTATTTTTTTGTCTTATTAACTTAGAGAGAGAAAAAGGCGCTGATGAAAGAACGACTGTTTACAGCTGCTGTAAAGTAAGTGATAACACGAATTAACTTGTTTCATAGACGTTCCACAATACGTGTAAATAAACAGATGAAAAAAACGTATGCCTTAAATATGATCATTCTGTAAAATTGCAGTGGTATCAGAGGAAGGAAACACTTCGGGACATGCTGTTGTCGGAAAATAATCAGTTTTAACGGTAACGCTGCTTCATCACACCACTCCACTGATGAGCATTTTCTATAAGAGCATGACGCATTGTTTTATTCCTTACATATTCATTTTTATTAAGTTAAACAAGCAAGTGAATGAAAACTGATTTTTTTTTTTTTGCAGGGATGATTTATAAAATGGCTGACATTTTATTAACATCACTCACTAGACAAATCAGTTCATTCCAAATACTTACCCATTACAAGTGCTACAAAGGACGTTCTTGCTCAGTTGTAATTTGGTTGTTTTCCCATTATACAGATCTTCAAGTGAAACCCTTGAGATAAAGAGGAAAAACACCAAATTATACACCAAAAAAACAAATTTATTACGGTTAAAATAAATGAAGAGCATGGGTCCTAAAAGAACTAGATCAGCACTAAAAATAAAAAGAGGGTAGCCTCGGAGTTCAGGGTCAACCCACCACGTCGCTTTTCCATTTCTACACGTCACTAATCTACTGAAAACGCGATGACTCACTTGAGAGGGTGCACCATGTCCTCGCCTCTCCGCCGGCCGCCGTTCCGGCTGCGCCCCTGACCGCCCATGAAGCCGAAGAGGCCACCGCCGAAAATGTGAGAGAAGATGTCGTCCATGCCGGGTCCTCCTCCGCCCCCTTCTCGCAGGCCTTGCTCTCCATAGCGGTCGTACAGCTCCTTCTTCTCTGGGTTAGTTAGCACTTCGTACGCAAAGCTGATCTCTTTGAACTGAAATTAAACGAGATAAAAGGTCACCGCTCAGCTATTCTACCATTTCTGTTTATTTCTCTCCAACCTCAAAAATGATTAACGTTTCAGAAGAATGCGCTCTTGGCATGATGAACACATTACTATCTGAAATTCTGGAAATTAAATACCAGACTCTTAAGACTCTTATAGCTCATCACTTTGCAGTTGCATCAATCATTCAAATGAAGTTCATTTTCCTTTTTTATTTGTTTGTAATTTAACACCATGTCAGCCACCATGGCTATTTTCACGGTAGGAAACAGGAGCAAAATATAAAGAATTTTATTTAAGTTTCTTTAAGTTTCTTAAAGTTTATCTTCGATAAAAAAATCTAAAATTAAATCTGTTCTCACTTCCAATCTTTTCATATGAATCAACCAAATACAAAAAGAGATCTAGAGGCGTTGAAACCATCACAGTCCATGAAAATATGCCTCAGAGATACGGGACTTTAGCATAAGCGGCATGAAGGAGGATCTTCACCTGTTAACAAAAACTTGAGTGAGTCTAGAGTGGCCTATTCGACGAAGGATGTAGATGACACGCGATTATTCAAGTAGAAACAACGTTTTCTACCAACAACAGGACTGATTTCGTGAGGTTTATTTGAACTACTTTATTGGTCGTGTTCCTTGGAATGGTTTCCTGAATCCTGATTACACTAAACTGTTGCAAAAATCTTTATTCTTTTGTTAACTTTGTCGTTACGGAGCTACACAATGCAAGATCTTGGACATATTTTCATTTTTTCTTTTATAGACTGTAGCAAGTGATTTGAACTTCTGAATTTTGTAACAAAACCAAAATTAACATCCATCTGTGAGACTTTCTGATAAAATCCACTCATCATTTTGCTTCATTATTAGCCTTTAATCCCAGATCCACAAGGATAAACACTGATCCAACATTACATTTCACTTCTAATAAGCAGTACGGCTTGTTTATAAATCCTTACCTTGTCTCCAGCATTGGGGTTCTTGTCCGGGTGATATTCCTTTGCTAATTTGCGATAAGCCTGAAATAAATTATAAAAAAAAATCTTTATTAACAATAAAATGTACTCTCTTGCGTATATTAAGGAGTAACGTATATGAGAAGTGCATAAAGCATCTTCAAATTTTAGTAATTTCATGCCCCATGAAACTGGAACAACAGGAAAGCGAATTATCTTTTATTAAAATGGCTACGTTGTTCATTTAATTACAAAATTACTGCGTTTAATTACTTCAGAGCGCTACTATACCGAGTTATTTATCGGCCATTCGTCATATTTTTATTCCTTTCGCTGAAGAATCATTGTTTAAAATCACACAAAACTTATGATGTTTAAGGCATCAAGACATTCGCATGTATAATCACGTCAATGTTATTTTAACTATGTTAAAATTTTATATTTAATTAAAAACAACAGTCTTGATTGTGATATAAAACTTTAAATTTTCGTACTATTAATAATTTAAGAACCAATGCGCAAGGTGAGAATTGGTCGGTCCAAAAACAACTTAATGAACCAGAATAGGAACGATATCTTCAGATTAAAAAAAAAAAAAACAGTACAATTATGGAAATGTGGTTGTTACAAATTTCTGCGCTGATAACGGAGGATACTGTCAGTAAGATATCATTCAGACCAGAACAGACTTTCGAAACGCCTCACATTTAGTGTTGAGTAACGAGTTATGAATCTCAGTACGGAGAATTTCAGTCTTATCCAGAAAGGACGTTTGTGGCTGCAGGCTTTCAGTCCAGCCGAGCAGGAGTCACACCTGATTCCACTCGTTTAATCAGCTCATGTCGCTCTCCAGTCTGACTTGGCATCTGGTAAAATATGTAGATGTTAAAATATATTTGTACCAAAAGTTTCTTTCTGTCCTCTTTAATCTGATGCCAATTTGTGGGGAAAGAAGAAGAAAAATTTAGTGACTTTTTGAGTGAATGTTTGCGACTGTCCTGAACTCGAGGCGGCTCCAGTTCACATCACAGCTGCTGGTTATGTGAGTTGAGAGCAGATTCACTTGACTCACCACCAGAGTAAAGACAGTGACCAAACACTGATCACCCCGTGTTCCCCCGACGACCAACCACTGATCACCCCGTGTTCCCCCGACGACCAACCACTGATCACCCCGTGTTCCCCCGACGACCAGCCACTGATCACCCCGTGTTCCCCCGACGACCAGCCACTGATTACCCCCGTCCCCCCCGTACTCCCGACAACCAATCACCCCCGTACTCCCGATCACCCCCGTTCTCCCCGACGACCAATCACTGCTCACCCCCGTACTCCCGACGACCAATCCCCGATCACCCCCGTTCTCCCCGACGACCAATCACTGCTCACCCCCATTCCCTGACCACCCCATGTTCCCCGACGACCAGCCACTGATTACCTACATCCCCCGACGACCGATCCCCGATCACCGACGACCGATCCCCGCCGTCCCCCCGACGACCGATCCCCGATCACCGACGACCGATCCCCGCCGTCCCCCCGACGACCGATCCCCGATCACAGACGACCGATCCCCGCCGTCCTCCCCGACGACTGATCCCCGATCACTCCCGTCCCCCCCCGACGACCGATCCCCGATCACTCCCGGTCCCCGGTCACTGCCGTTCCCCCTGACGGCCGATCACTGAACGCCACTGTTCCCTAATGACCGATCGCTGATCACCCCGTTTCTCTGTTTACATCTCTCTCCTTGGCGATATTCGTTCTGCGCGTCTGTTTCCCGACTCCTCAGTACCGCGGCTTCATTATTGATAGAAATGTCAGAATTTGGCGAATATTTAAATAGTTTGCGATGCCGTGACCAAAAGTCTACTTTCTATAACAAATGTTATCCATCTTTCACCTTCTAACACGCCACAGTATGCAAATGACTCTGATGATTTAATGAATATGCAAATTAGCCTGTGACATCATGCTGCGAATTCTCCTGAAAATTAAAAAGTTATCAACACTTTAGTTATAAATCTTACAGTTTAGTCTCTGGTTTATGGTTTAACCACGTGTGCTAGTTAATAGTTAACTAAGCCGTAAATAGAAAAGTTTTGTGAGCAATAATGTTTAAAAAAAAAAAAAAAAAAAAAAAAAAAAAAAAAAAAGAGAGAGAAAAAAACGTTAGCGTGATGACGTCATGGGAAAATTGCGTAAGTGATATTTCATAGTGAACAACTTTTGTTAGCTTCACTCAGCTAGTTAGCCTGTTAGCTAGCAACACGTTTCGCTTGATTTATAGTTAGCTAGTTGGCTAATTTTACCCGTAACCATGACTACGAGCTCAGTGTGAGGTGGATTAAACTGTAGGTTTTGAAATAACTGGAATATAAAAAGACAATGAAATCAGGCCTGCTATGCTAAAGCACATAAAGCTAGCTAGTTAGCTAACTACACACCCATGATTTAAAAAAAAAAAAAAAAGTTTATTATCCAGAATACAACTTGTCAAAATATATACATAAGTATATAAGTGAAATAAATCAACCTGAGTAATGATATTATTATTATTAAGCAACAATATGTTGAATTAATAACTGCGTTTGTGTCTGAGTTGACCCAATTATTTCCCTAGTGTCGTTTATCTAAACATATAGAAATATAAAACCACTTCTATATACACTCTTCAAAATGTTTTAGTAAATATTAAAGTGTGTGTGTGCGTGTGTGTGTGTGTGAAGGCTAATTTCTCACGAGAGAAAGCGGTTTGCTAGCAAAACCGGCCTGTTCACCGGCTTTATGAACGTTATGCTAATCACGCTAATGCTACCTACTTTACAAGAAACGTTACAACTGAAAAAATTTGGCCAATTGAATTCGTTAAAGATAGACAAACAGCGAATCAAAGAGACAGTCAATATCTAATCCAAGCAAAAAAAAAAACCTATAAAAGCGTATTTGTGTAATAGTCACCGGCTACATCTACTAGGCCTCGTTGCTTAGACATACAGCGTTATCAAGGGACGCATCCCAAATCGCTTCCTCGAGCACTACATAGTGCGCACCAGCCAATACAGTCAGCGCCTAGTTAGTGCACTCAGACCGGACGTGCGCGGCAATTTGGAACACGTCCCCTACTCCTGCTAGCAAAGCTAGCTAAGTTGCTAATCCGTCCTTCCTGCTTGTGATAGCCGCACACCGGAGTCGGATTGAGGTCTGAAATAAAGCGGCGCGGGAGCGTTTCTCGATCTTAAACCGACAGCGATCGATTTCTATCACTTCAATTTACCTTTTTGAGCTCGTTTTCAGACGCTGAAGGAGACACGCCGAGAATGTCGTAGAGTTTTGTGTCGGCAACGTTCGCCATGGTGAAGCTGAGCGCAGGGAGGTGAAGAGAGGAAACCAGCGCATGCGCAGTGGAGCTACTTTAACCTCCCGTCCGGGTGGGAGATCTATGCGCATGCGCGGTGTGACGCATTTCATGCTTCCTTCAAGTTCTCCCTTATTTATGGTGAAAACGCGTTTCCGAACTAAGCTGCACTGAACATGAACTTCCTCTCAAGTCAAGTGGGGTTTATTGTCATTCATATTCTATAGCCTGTACACATTTTGAGCGAAATGTTGTTTCCTCAGGATCATGGTGAAACACATATGCATGAATAAATTTAACTTATTGTATTTTATATTTTATATTTTGTGTGTGTACGTGTTGTATCTTGCTACTGACCATGCTGCTGTAACACAAGAATTTCCCTCATGGGATCAATAAAGTACATCTATCTATCTATCTATCTATCTATCTATCTATCTCTATAGGAATACAATGGCACAGTACACAGGACAACATACAGTAAAGTGCAGATGTGTGTGACGGTGTGAGAAAATACAATAAATACACAGGACAATAAACACACTGGATAGTGCACGTCAAACTAGAAGGACAACAGAGCAGTGTTGAGTGGAAAAAACAATGTAGAAAATTGTTTTAGCAGCAATAAGAGAGTCCTAACAGTTAGAAAAGGAACTTCAAAACCTCAGCAGCTATGTTCAGAAAGAAAGCTCAGATAAGGTTTCTGAAATATCAGATTTAAGAAGGAAATATATTCTGAAGGAATATACTGTAACTCACAATGTGGACACTCAGTCTAAAAACTGTTGCTTCCACCATCCATATATCCATATATATATATATATATATTCTTATACACTTAAAAAAAATCCCTTCATAAATTTTTTTATGTATATATTTTTCTTATATTTAATATTTTTCTTTATATATATTTTTATGTATATTTTTTCTTTATACTTAATATTTTATGTCGGAGCAGTTGTATAAAGCATTTCACTGCAAATTGTACTGTGTATAGTTATGTACGTGACAAATAAAAATTGAATTTGAATCTGAAAAACTGGATTTAGGAAATAAAATGCACCCTGCTTGTGTGAATAATGTCCTAGTTAAGCTTTCTGGCTTGTTATTCCTGTTATTCCCTTTAACTGCAACTGCTAACATAATGTTAATGATATACAGATAAACAAATTTCTCTTATACCAACGTTTATTAATGAACGACACATTATTGAGCTTTTAAACTTTTTAATGTTGTGGAAAGTCTGTGAGACTCGAGTCTTCAATTCTCTTTTCCTCAGACAGCTTACTAGATTTGCATGTGCTCAAAATCTCCTTACTATCCAACATTTACTGAAAATATAAAATTGAAAAAGCAATAAAATATTTGAATCACCATGTTAAAAAAAATCTACAATTTAGTTTTTAGTAGTCACTGATTATTAATTGTGACCCACAGACACAATTAAGCTTCCATCTCTAACTCCTGTTGCATTATGCACTTTATTTTTAAAAATTTTATCTATTTAATATAATAGGTGAAAATATTAGAAAGACAAACAGACTGGGCTAGTTAACTAGCCAACATTCAGCTGAACGCAAAGACCTCGTAATTACAACTTCACAGTAACATATAGGAGCAGGTGAAGGCACCATAACTTTTCCTTGCTGCGTCACTTTATGATTTTTTTTTCTTCTATTTTTTTCCCCCAGGATCCCATCTTATGTAGATAGAAGTTAAACATATGTAGTCGCACGTGAGCCGTACAAGCCAATGAATCAATGAAAAATACAGATAATAATAATAATAATAATAATAATAATAGAGCAGAACGTGTATTGTAGCTCATACTAACAGACTGCTGAGTGCAATACCACACATGACCAGCAGACGGCGACAGAATCACAGGACTGTTTATGTTCTGCTCTTAAATAGAACTTATTTAACTTAAACAATAAGACCTGTTTACTATAATATACATAATACAGCAGTTAATACATAATACATCAGCAATTACAATGTTATAATGTTTATATATGTAATTATATGTAACGTAAAATGTAGTGTAATATATGTGACCAGGGACTGTTATTATAGAAAGCCATGTGGTCGTTAAAAGGGTTTCACTTTCATTCCGAGAGATAAAGCTCTGTAAAAGCCTACTATTGTTCATAATATCTCTCTTTCCTGCCGCTGACGTTCGAAGGACAGCAATTATGGCTTCACTTTGGACTTTTTTGGGATACGTTTTGTATTTGCTTGCTTTTATTCTTTGTTTAATCTACTTCATACTCCAACTCATTTGTGTGAGTAATTTTATTCTTATGTGGTTTGAAAGGCAGACGGGTATCACAACCATGATGCACTGTCATTTCTTTTTCTGCATATAACCTACAGTTCATGTAGATGGGTTTGTTCAGTCACAGAGAGGTGAGATCATGAGTTTCACAGTTGTCTCTGGATTCAGTATATTTTCACTAACTGAGGACAGACAATGTTTCAGTAGAACTGTCATGTGTTTACAGAAATTAGTCCAGCTGTATTGCTGTAAATCAAACTAGATCATTCCAGACAGTTCTCATAAATCCATGACAGCCAAAGCAAGGTGTATTTATCTCTTGGTTTCTGAACATGTGTTGAACATGGTATTGAACTTGTATTAACCGATAGACAGAGGTTATGTACATTGATGTACATTATGTACATACATATATCACATGCATGTCATACAGACTGTAGGTGAACTTACACTTTTTATTTTTATTTTCGCTTTAGGCATTTCTGGCTAAACTGGCACCATATAAAGGTAAGTTTCTTCCACTACAGAGCACAGAGCTGAAATTATGACAGTGTATTCTGTTTACATAAAAAGGCAATTGACTTTTTATTCTTTTTTTTTTCCAGTGAAGCGGATTTATTTCCAGCATTTTCAGCGTCCAGCACAATCCCTACAGGTGGATAATTGTTATTGCATTCTTTGGACTAATTAAGCAAATCACTTAAATGTCCCATTAAATGTCTAGTTCATGTAGATGTATTCATTCAAGCATAAGTAGTGTTACTGCTGTAAGGAATAAAACACGCCGTGTTGTGCGGTTACAATCACAAAACAATCAGTGATGGGGTGGTGTGATGAAGCGGAGTATCTGCTACCATCCCAAAGTTAATTCTTTTCCAATAACAGCATGTCCTGAAGTATTTTATTCCTCTTATACCACAGCCAGTGTAAACATGTTTTATTAGTTAAAGACACATTGTAAGTTTTAGTGGTTTATATTTACATTTAATGTTAGTCAATGTTAAAATTTAATGTTAGTCATAACATTTCTTGTTATCACTTACACTATAGCCGCTGTAAACAGTTGTTCTCTCACCAGCCAATTTTTTTTCTCTCCAACAAAGTTAATAAGACAAAAAAAGCAGCTTTTCATGTTACAGAGAAAAGCGTAAACTCCTCTCTCCTGAGGATGTCAGAAAACTTAAAATTACAGCTTTACCTCTGACTGTTACAAAGTGCTGACACTGGAGACTCCTTCCATCCAGAAAACTTCACCAAATCAATGATTACACAAGTTTTTTAACCTGTTTACGTGGAGCATCCACTGTACAAGTCCCTGTGACTGAGCCGTTACTATAGAAATAATAAGATATTAGAACGAGTGCATTAATATAAATCTGTGATTTGCAGCTGCACTACTGTCAGAGCTGCTGTTATAGAAAATTAATCAACACCTTCTGGTCAATTAGAATCCAGAACTCAACAGCACTGTGGTATAAGTGATTTTATCTGAAAGGTTGATAGAGATACACTATATGGCCGTAAGTATGTGCACACCTGACCATAAAACAGTCATATGTGATTGTTGAACATCACTTTCCAGATTTATTCCCCCTTTGCTGTTATAATGAGCTCCACTCTTCTGCGAAGTCTTTCCACTAGATGTTGGAGCGTGGCTGTGGGGATTTGTGTTCATTCAGCTACAAGAGCATTAGTGAGGTCAGGCGCTGATGTTGGGATGTCGAGGAGGTCTGGGGTTCAGTCGGTGTTCCAGTTCATCCCAAAGGTGTTCAGTGGGGTTGAGGTCAGGGCTCTGTGCAGGACACACTGACGTTCGAAGGACAGCAATTATGGCTTCACTTTGGACTTTTTTGGGATACGTTTTGTATTTGCTTGCTTTTATTCTTTGTTTAATCTACTTCATACTCCAACTCATTTGTGTGAGTAATTTTATTCTTATGTGGTTTGAAAGGCAGACGGGTATCACAACCATGATGCACTGTCATTTCTTTTTCTGCATATAACCTACAGTTCATGTAGATGGGTTTGTTCAGTCACAGAGAGGTGAGATCATGAGTTTCACAGTTGTCTCTGGATTCAGTATATTTTCACTAACTGAGGACAGACAATGTTTCAGTAGAACTGTCATGTGTTTACAGAAATTAGTCCAGCTGTATTGCTGTAAATCAAACTAGATCATTCCAGACAGTTCTCATAAATCCATGACAGCCAAAGCAAGGTGTATTTATCTCTTGGTTTCTGAACATGTGTTGAACATGGTATTGAACTTGTATTAACCGATAGACAGAGGTTATGTACATTGATGTACATTATGTACATACATATATCATATGCATGTCATACAGACTGTAGGTGAACTTACACTTTTTATTTTTATTTTCGCTTTAGGCATTTCTGGCTAAACTGGCACCATATAAAGGTAAGTTTCTTCCACTACAGAGCACAGAGCTGAAATTATGACAGTGTATTCTGTTTACATAAAAAGGCAATTGACTTTGTATTTATTTATTTTTTTCCAGTGAAGCGGATTTATTGCCAGCATTTTCAGCATCCAGCACAATCCCTACAGGTGGATAATTGTTATTGCATTCTTTGGACTAATTAAGCAAATCACTTAAATGTCCCATTAAATGTCTAGTTCATGTAGATGTATTCATTCAAGCATAAGTAGTGTAACTGCTGTAAGGAATAAAACACGCCGTGTTGTGCTGTTACAATCACAAAACGATCAGTGACGGGGTGGTGTGATGAAGCGGAGTATCTGCTACCATCCCAAAGTTAATTCTTTTCCAATAACAGCATGTCCTGAAGTATTTTATTCCTCTTATACCACAGCAGTTTGCCAGTGCAAATATTTTTACCAATTAAAGACAGACACATTGTATGTTTTATTGGTTTGTATTTACATTTAATGTTATGGAACCGTGAAAGAAGATAGTTCTTGTTATCACTTACGTTATAGCAGCTATAAATGGTCATTCTCTCACCAGCCATTTTTTTTCTCCCTTGAAGTTAATTGGACAAAAAAAGCAGCTTTTCATGTTACAGAGAAAAGTGTAAACTCCTCTGTCCTGAAGATGTCAGTAAACTTAAATTTACTCCTTCCATAAATGTTAAATAAACATGTAGTTACAGAAGACTTCACCATATGAACGGTGCCGCATATTTTTTAATCCATTTATGTGGAACGTCCGCCTGTGAATGAGCTGTTACTATAGAAATAATAATGTATGAGAACGAGTGCATTAATATAAACCAGGAAACTGTAGCATATAGCATGTACTGCTGTGGCATAATTGATTTAATCTTAAAGGTTGATAGATTCATCATCAGCCACAAGCCTTCCAGTTTGCAGTTAAACTTAATTTTTCAACTTTTTTGCAGCAGGATGAAGTGGATTTCACACCACTGCAAGGTAACTTTCCCCACTGACTGTGGACCTGAAATTATATATTAAATGTTATATGGCAGGAATAAAACATTTGGGGGCGTGCTGTTATAGGAAAATAATCAACAATGGGATAGTGTGATGAACCACAGTTACTGTTACCACCTACTGTTATTTTATATACCACATAATACTGTTATTTTTCTATAACAGCGCGTTCCAGTGTGTTTTATTCCTTTTATACCTCAGTCATTTCCAGCGATTTTAATGTTTTATTTATTAAAGAATGACACATCATGTGTCTTATCCATTTAGAATTACATTTAATGTTGTGGAACATCTGTAAAACTTGAAACTCCTTCCATAAATGTTAAATAAACCTCTCCACACAGAAAACTTAATCCGTTGATGTGATGTGTTTGATCCAGATTATGTTGCTCCAGACAGCAGACGAGCTGTAGACCGTCACCATCATGAAGACCAGGGACTCCTAAAGTATTTGCAAGACATCGTGAAGAATAACCTGTTGGTATGGTTTTAACCTAGAAAAGCATATTGACTGCATGTCTCTCTTGAAGTTAATAAGACACACAAAAAAACCCAAAACACAGCTTGCCATGTTACTGAGATACCTCATTCTGATTGTTGGTGCCAGATGGGCTGGTTTGAGTATTTCAGAAACAGAAAATTGATTGATTTAATCTTCATTCTCTGATTTCCAGGGATCGATGAGTTTCATACTCCAAAAATGTAGGTTTCCTGCTCTGTCGAGTTAAAATCATGTATTGGTGATTATACTGTATATATTATATAAGTTAAAAAATTTAAATGGGAACATATGCCATTTTCTTTACTTCTCTAAAACATGTATGCACTTACACTTTGTTAATTCTGCTTCAGGTGGATTGTCAAAATCGATCAGATTCCACAAGACGGTCTTTGGAAATACCATGAATTGTCACGAGGACTTTTTGAGAAGTCTGTGTATCAGTCCCCAAGACACAATGTTTTCTGTGGATCAGTGTGATGTCATCATTGCTTTCGTCTCTATTGTGTCTCGAGCTGGAACTGACATTGAAGCTGCTCTTAGGAATATACCAGGTAATTGTTCACAGGAAACAGAGAGATTAATCTTTTTTTCATGGCAGGTGCTTTAAAAATGAACAGCCATTTCTGCTGAAAATGAAAATGTTACTGTATTATATTGTTGTTATATTTTCCTTCCTAGGAAACCAGCCGGTTGTTTTTGTGGTGCTCCATCACACTTTTGATCCGAATTACATTTTTCCAGACAGCAGACGAGCTGTTAACAGGAGCAACGTATTGACTGTGGACTGTCTCTTTCATGAAGACCAGGGACTGCTGAAATGTCATTGTAACACAAGGGCACTGGAAGCAACAGCAAAGTATTTGCAAGACATCAAGATGAATGAGAAAGTGTCAGGATATTTTTAAATTGGAAATGATGTTCTCCTTGAAATTTTATTGCCCTGTATCTGATTACACCACTGCAGCTCTCATTGTCCAATTTTTTCATGGAAATTAAGACTAGATATGTAAAGATAGTTCATAGTACAGATAATTGTACATAATTTAACAACAATCAAAGCTATGACTGTTTAGCTTTCAGCTTAAGATATACTCTGATATACTCTTAATATGTAATTCTTCCGGCTTAATTATTTTATTTCATCAAAAGACTATATACAAATTTGAGAAATAAACCTGTTCTGAGTTGATGATGGGCATTTTTTTATGTTAAATAAATATCTCCTTACAGAAAACATCAGTAAAACAACACTGATACAAATTTTAAAAACCCATATACGGAGCACCGACTATTAATTATATTCTTTTCTGCAACATTGGAAGTATTCTTAAAATACATCACATTAACAATCCCAGATTTTGTTTTCCTTTTTAAACTAATATTTGCATTGCACACAAATCTGGGATCCTTAAGCGTTCGTTGGTTCTGTGTTTAAGACCCTACAAGTGTTTCTTTATCAGAAAGTCCCTTTTAGAATGCAGAGAACCCTTAATTTATAAAGAACCCTCTTCTTTTGGGTGTACAAAACATGCCACTTGTAAATGACAGAGTGGTATGAGTTTATAGACATTATATGAAGGCCACATGGTTTAAGCTGGGCTTTTACAGCAACACACTAAAGTTTAGATGTTGCAACTTCATTGAGTCAGAAGTGGCTGCCATCTCAGAGGCATAACGAAGCTGAAACACACAGGTTACTGTACTGTGTAAGTGTAAACAGGAACTAGTAATAAGAAACAGGAAGAACCCATGAAGTTTTTACAGAGACATTACATAAACCAGTATATATTAGTAAACTTTATAAAAAATAACCTTTGCATTCTTAGTAAATTTAACCATGGGGATAAAACCATGGGGATAAAGTCTGCTAGCATTTACAGCACTGATTATTTTTTTATTTCATTATTTTTACTTGGTTAATTTTTCCACTCATTTTTTTGTGAATAAATAAGTGTAAGTATATACATAGCATAAATAAGAATAAATAATGTCAACTTGAATCTAACTGCAATTTTAATAAACTGGAAAAGTTTTATATGCTACAAAATGTTTTGGATCTTCTAACAGGGCAGATGGTTTGGGGTTTGGTCAGGGGAAAGTAGAAAGTAGAAACTATTTGTATAACTTAATCACATTCACTAAAGAGCAGGAGGGCAGGATGTTGTGTAAAAGTGAAAGCGAAACTAATGAGTGACTTTCTGCAGTCATATGAAGAAAAAACAAAGTGCAAACTAGTGAGACATTTGAATGCTTGAGATTCGTCTTCCTTCAGGATGACTTCAGGTTTGTCAGTCTGTCTCTTTGTCATTTTTTTGGTTAATTTTCTTAACAGCTGTTTTCACAGCTATGGCGCAGAAGCATTTTCTACACCAGACTAAAGTTGTTGTTGTGGTACTTGGCCTTATCAGGACGAGTTCTTAACACGCAGTGTCTGTTAGGCAGCTGTTAAATACAGGGTCTCCCAAAAGTCTCCATGCACAGGGGAAATGAACACTTTTTAGCAAAATGTAACTATTTACAAAATATCCTATGTATGATTTCTTTGTAAACACGCACATGGAGTCATCTCTCCCACTCATGATCATATCTGGTGTTATGTGTGTAATTACATGACTGTTACAACCTTGCGACAGCTTCCTGATAAAGCCATGAGAACGATTTCAAAACGTTATTCTTTTGTCAACTGCATTCTTAAAGGCTATCTGAAAAATATATATATATATAAAATATAATATAAATTATGTTTTGGAAAATTTTGGAAGAGATTTTGCTAAAGAGAACATTTCCCCCATGTATGGAGACTTTGGGGACACTCTGTATTTTAGAAATTAAATTAATGTTCATTTCACAAGAAGGCAAAATAAAATCTAAGTGTACTTTTACACATTGTGACATATTGCTATAGTTATTATTTAAAAAAAATCCCACATCCTGTTGGTTTCTCGAATTGAGAAAAGCTCTTCACTAAACCCATATACACTCACTGACCACTTTATTAGGAACACTTGTATGCTGGGGAAAAAAAACATTCATGAATCAATGTATTTAAATTAAGGGCAGAATTTCCACTTAACTAGCGAAATAATGGCAGGTTTATTTTTTAATGAGTTAAACATAAACCTGCCATTATTTAGCTATTTACTTGATTGACTGTAGTAACATGGACATTATATCAATATGTAAAAACTACATAAGCCCATAATGACTTTGTAGAGTGTACATTTTTGTAGATATCCAGTCAGCCAATGGCGTGGCAGCAGCACGCCTCAGTTAATGTTCACATCAGACATCAGAATGGGGAAAAATGTGCTCTCTGTGACTTTGACTGTAGCATCCTTGTTGGCTAGTTATTCAGAAACTGCTGTTCTCCTCATTTCTACACCCTACATCCAGTAAGTGGCAGTTCTGTGGGTGTTGATGAACTAGGTCAGAGGAGAAGTCTACGGTAACTCAAATAACCACTCTTTACAAGCGTAGTGAGCGGAAACATCACCTGTTTTTTTTCCAATCTTCAGCTGTCCAGTTTATGTGAGTCTTTGTCCAGTGCAGCCTCAGATTCTTGTTCTTGGCTAACACGAGTGGAACCTGACGTGGTCTTCCGCTGATGTATCCAATGTGCCTCATGGTTCGATGTGTTGTGCGTTCTGAGATACTTTTCTGCTCATAAAGAGTGCTTATTTTAGTTACCATAGCCTTATTGTTAGCTTGAATCAGTCTGGCTATGCTTTTTTTGGCCTTCAAAGGCCTTCATTTAGTTGCCATTTTATTAGGTATACCACTCTGAATAAACAAACAAACAAACAAACAAATAAATAAATCACCTCATTGCTTGAACAAATAAAACACCATATCAGGTGTGTCAGGTGTATAGCAGGTGATTATAGTACGTAGTAGGATGATTACCCATTCAGGTGTGTTCCATATAGCAGAATAAAAATGTGCAGAAATAAAACTTTTCCTCTTGGTCTAGAGGTTTTCTGATTTCTGTGTCTGGAACCCCCATCAGACGTAAATGTGTCTTCTACTCAAAATACCTTATAATACAGGATTTACAGGATTCCAAAATGTATATTAACTGTATATTAAATGTATAAGTACCACTGATCTTAAACATTGATCTTAAACATTCACTGTGTCATTTTGTCTCCAGGATCAAAGGTGCTGGCGTTCTACATGATGTTATTCGGCTCCGCTCCGGGCGTCCCAATCGACTTCATAGACCGGCTGAAAAAACGTGTTCGTCTCCGTCAAGTGTTTTCAGAGGAGGAGTGTGACATTATCATTGCTTTTGTCCCTATTGTGTCTCGGGCTGGAACGGACATTGAAGCTGCTCTTCAAAAAATTCAAAGTACAGAGTGATGTCCAATATTGTACTTATTATTACTATATTAGTGATAATATTCAAAAGAAAACACCACCATAGGTTACAAACTACAGCATGTATAGTGGTATGTGGTATGGGATATACCATCAACCAAACTAATGGTGTACAGTCCTGAACACATAAAAAAATCATTACTGGGTCAGGAGAGTGAAAAAACCCTCTAAAATGAAGTGTTCGAAAGCTGCTGTGAGTCACCCTGGCAATCCTGTATTAATAATACGCTTATAAACACTTATACCGTTTTACCGTTCTTTCTTCCAGCGAGTCAGCCTGTTGTCCTGGTGATACTCCACCACACGTTTGATGAAACTTACATTCCTCCAGACAGCAGATGGATTGTGCGGAGGGAAGGTGTGTTTCCTGTGGACGTCCTCTTTTATGAAGATGTAGGACTGCTGAGAAGCCTGCACAATGACATCGCCCTGAAATCTACCACTGATTATCTGATCTCTATGGGCGCTACACCAGAAGTCCTGGTAGGTTTTGAACAGCTACAAAGAAAACAGCATGTAATTTCCACCATTATTTAGTTCAGTTTTTCAGCACAAACGTTACACTGAGCCAGAAAACAGTTTTAATGTACTGCACTAATTCTACTTCTTTTTCCAACAGCCTGATTCATTAAACGGGTGCAGACAAAATCCCTGCTGGCTGTGTGCACTCCTCATTTCAGTTGGTTTTCTTACTCTTTTGGGACTAATTGTGATATTCCTTGATTGTCTTAGTAAACTGTAACTAAACGGCAACCTTATCTGACCTTAAACCGCATAAACTAATGAACCAACAAATGTAATATTTTTCTTATAATCAAGATCTCATTATGATAAACAACAACAACAAAAAAGTAAAACAAGAAAGAGAGGCTAAAGAGTTAATTAGCACATTAGCATAAATATTCTGCTAGCAATTATTAGCTAATAGCTAGCTATACTTACTAGCCAATTTAATCTAAATTTGAACAGCATCAAAGATAAAACCACATTAAAATTAGAAAATTTTACCAGTGCATTCAGAAGGTCTCATTATGAAAAGAAATGACCTGTCGGTGATAAAAGGTATCTGTAAGTGTATTTAATAAACAGCATACAAAAAGTAGAAACATAGAAAAGATCTGAGCCAGGCTTCACACAGAGCTTATAGTATCGAGCAACAGCAGTGAGTAAACACTGTTCAATCGGAATAATGAGTAGTCTTCCCGTCCTTCCAAATTCTTCTACATCATGTAAATGTGGCTTAAGCTACCTTTTAATTACGGCAAGGTTTTCATTTCTTTTGAAAAAAAAACCCAAAAAACTGCTGAGTATTCCTCAATCATCATACGAGGAAGTGAGTGTTATTAAGTGAGTGTAAACTAGCCTCTGTGTGTTTAGCTTTATATTTCTGATTGCTTTATTTAATGCACATTAAATATACATTTGATTAAAAGACAAAATGAAGGCTGATGAATTAAATAATGTTGAACCTAACAATTTATTATATAATTGTATCTTTATATACAAAAGTTGTTTTTTTTCTTTTTTTTTTTTCTTTATCTATTTGTGAATTATGGTTGTGGAAATAAAGAATTCAATTTTGTCCATACTACTGATTGACTATATGCATCTCTGTATGGATTATTATTTAATGAAATATCAGACTAACATGAACATGAGTTTCATGCTGTGCCACAAAATATTCCATTTTATTTACATTATTAAGAGAAAATAAAATTTCATTGGTATTTTTTTGTTTCCTTGAATAAAGTTTAGCACCAGGAATTAAAATATTCACTCAATTTGTCTGTCAGCTATTAAAATGACCAGAATACACACCTTTATAGAGCTTTTATTGGCAAAAAATGACATGTAGTGACTTTCTGTGGGTGAATTTGCACAAACTTATATTATAAAAAAATATTATAACTTCAGTTGTGCTGTATTTAGCTTAACTCTTAGTGAAATATGTTGAACTGGGGTTATAAGGTACAAACCATGAGGTGTCGGCCTAAACTCTGCTTATTCACAGAACAGTGAACAGGTAAAACATGTTCATGTAGTGACACTAAACAATGAGAGGTGTGCATGCATTGATCAAACACAAAAATAGCTCTTTAACACAACTTTAAATCTTGTTCATTTAAAGGGATTTTGCTGTGTTTGATAGCAAATGAATGTAAACTTCTGATTAAGTAATCTGCAGTTGTGTAATCTGTAATCCGGATTAATTAGAAACTGTGTGCCAAAAACTAATTACAACTACATTTGAGGTTTCTGAATAATTTCAGAAATCTTGATATATTACAGCCTTTAAACTAGTAAAATTTAAACTAGAACATATTTTGCTTTATGATCAAAGACATCTACACAACTGTTAACAATACTTTGTTTTTTATTTTTACAATTATGAAACAAATACACCTCTCTTCACATTAGTATAAAACTACATCACTATTATTATTATTATTATTATTATTATTATTACATTCTATGATTTAGATGTTCACTAATTACACTATCGCAGCTTTTGTCTGATTGGTGTTCACATGCTCTGCCACCCCCATCAAGTCTTGGCTCTTGCTGATGTGGAAGAAAGAATGAAACTAAAATTGATGCTCGACTCTCGTCAGTCAGAGACGCTGCAAGCTGCTGCAAGTTCGGTTGCTCGTGATCTGTCTCCCTTCAAAATGCCTGAAGGTTTGTCATTAGTTTGTCATTTGTCAAACAATTATATTTCATAATAGGCTACAGCTTTTATATTTTTGGTATCTTTGTTGAAAAAGAGATCAGACTGCAGGCATGTACTTGATCTAAGCTAAGTTGTTTTCAGGATGTGTTCTTTACATGCAGCCTGTTCAAAGACTTAATAATTCATACATTATATGAATTATATTAACGATATGTTCTTAACTAGACTCTAATGAGTGGCTTTAAGTAAAATAGGACTTTACTTTTAGATATTGTGGTGTATTATTATTATAATTATTACAGCAATGTAGACCGTTAGAAAGAAAAAAAGAAAAGAAAAACACCACTTCCTGTTGTGAAACAGAAAAATGCTTCCCTAATGCGCTTAGATGCACTCGAAGTTGGTTTAGGTATCAGTTATTGGTGGGAAATATGATCAGAGGTACAGCTTTTGAAGATCACTGCAAATCAGTCTGTTTATTAGGCTTATCATATATATCAGACATATGCAATCATGTCCATTTTAATATTGAAATGTTAAATATAACATACTGGCATTCTGGTTATATACAAAATATATTATGATGCGTATTATATTACAATGTTATGCTCAACTGGTGAGGGTTTTTTTAAAATGGCAATCTGCTGTGTGTTATCAGGATTTTGTATCTTTATTGAGGCAATTAGCTGCTCTATTACATTTAGCATACAGAATTCCACTTAATGTTAGGCCTCTATTTTAGACAGAATGTAATATTATAACATATTTAACTTTCAGTGAAATATGGAAAACTGAAGTTTTAAGGTACAAACATGTGATGAATGTGGCGATCTAAAGGTTATTCCTTTTCATAAACAAATCAGGCAGCAGGTAAAACAAGTTCATGCAATTTACACAGTGTGCGTGAGGTATGCATGCATTCCTCAAAACAAAGGAGCCATAATTAACATGAATTATACTAAATCTGATATATATAAATCTATAAATATATATATATGTAATATATATGTAATATATAAAAAATAATAAAAAAATCTAAAATAATAATGGCTCTGTAGAATGGTTCACATAGTACTCGTAGCATAAATATAAGTTGTCAAACATGTTATCACGCATCAGTGGTGGTGAATAAGGAGCGTTAAAAAAATACCATTTCTTAAAAAAGCATTCAAAAGAGTCGCGATTTGAATAATTTGGATAATTAGACAAGTTAGAAATTTTCATAGTGTCATATGTGGACCTCCAGGTGTGGTGTTGTGCCCTCATAATGTTGTTTGAATGTTGGTCATTATAATTATTCTGTCAGTAATAATCATTAGTACTTTTTCAGAACAGACACTCACACTCACAGCTGAGGTATGTGCTGGGTGTGTTTCTGGAGCTTTCCCCTCCCTGCTAATTCTCGCCACACCCTTGATGTTCTAAGACCTTGTGGTTTACAAACGAAACCTTTATTACTTCTGATTAAAAGTATTATGTGCTATATTATCTTAAATAATGAAACTAGATTTAAAAAATAATGAGCATAGGACTTTGACATGGTGTCTACATTTACTCACTCAGCAGCTGACTCCAGTGTAAGCACAGAGGGGAGTTGTTGAGGGATAAAAGCTTTACTCAGTGGTTCAGCAGGACTCTCTGGGATTTAAACTCACAACCTTGGGGTCAATAGGCCAAAAACTTAGGTGCTAAACTACACAATTGGACTACACATTGTCAAGTTATCAAAGGGTTTCAGCCTCAATGTCTGCCCAAACTTGCAAAAAGGCTTCAGTGACCTCTAGAGGGCGCATGGAACAACTCAAAACATTGCTTTTGCTTACTGATGCAAAAACTTTCCAGACAACAGCTTAGTCTTGTTTATTCACTTTGCTTAGATTCACTGTGCTTCAATCAGATATGTTTAGCTTAATAACCTATGCAGAAAAATAACAAACTATATAAATATAATTATATATATATAGCATGATTATATATAAATTACCCCAGAGAGCATTAAAATCAATATGTACATTTGAGAACATTTTAAAGTACTCATATAAACTACAAACAATATTGCTAAATTACTCACAATTTACATAGCAAAGTATATACTTTACATAGCAATTCAACAGCAATATTAAAGCCAAATGCGCTTACTGCACATGGCTAATTTGCATATGAAAGTTAAGAGTGCTGCCAATAATAAACTGCTTGTAAGTAAAACGTTCACATGAAAGTCTATAGTCGATGAAGAAGATGCCTTCTGCCACCTGCTGCCCTGCCTGCTCACATACTAATGGCTTTTCTTTTCATTTCAAGAATAAACTTATTTTATCTGGTAGATTCTTCCACTGTTTTAAAAATTATGAATATGATGCTATACATTTAAGGTTTTTTCCTTGCAATTCCAGATTCAACTTCACACACATACCTATATAACTTGAATATACATAACATACACTAATATATAAATTCATTAGCTAGTCAAAGCCAGTCCCATATTATAGAAACTCTACAGCTGTCTGCAAAACACAGGGCAGTATATTAAACATATACTGTATACTGTATCATAGGGTATAAATGCATGTTTGTGCCCTTTTCCTTCATGTATTTACAAAAAAAAGGCAAATGTTCTCCTGAATCCTCCATAATCTAAAATTGCAGGACATTTTGCAGTCTAGCAAGCAAAAAAAGTTAATGTCATGTAAGCTGGCTAACTTTCCTAACTAAATTAAAAGTAGTAGCTAACAAAAAATGTATTATGAGCATGATATGTATCTGAAGTTCATATATTAATAAAAAATTATTTAACTAATAAAAATAGCTCTTACTATCAGACAAAATGGATTCTCAGTGGTGTATGTGGTGTGATTTGGAAATGAGCTGCAGTTACAGCAAAGTGTGTCACAGCACCAAGAGATACACAATCCAGTTGGGGCATGCTACTTTAAAAAAAAAATACAAATACAAAATTTTTATTTAACAGTGAAAAAGACAGGAGAAGAAAAAAATGTTGGGCGTCATATCAGGTGCACACTGTGTTTCCGCCATGACACATTAAGAAAAACATACATCAGACTAGATTAGATAATAGATATCAATTAGATTAATAAATATTGGAGATGAATGGATGGATGGATGGATGGATGGGCTTTATTGATCCCCAAAGGGGAAATTTAGTAGCAGATTAGCACAGGATATTAAATAAACAGAATAAATACACCTAATTACTATGAACTAATAGCGTGATAGCAGGAAACCTCCAAATGTTTGCAAAAACATTATTGTTTACAAAAATTAAGCAGAAAAAAGAGTGGTATTGCCTGATAATAATTTGTAAAACGGATAATGTAAACAGGAGACAGGATAGCACACTGGGAGGAAGTATTGTGGAACCTGATAGGAGTGGGTAGAAAAAAAAATCCCCAGTCCTTTGAGTAAAAGAAAGTCACATTAGTAAAATGATCTGGTGGCTTAACATGGTCCTGGATATCACACCATGGAGTATGTGGGCAGAAATGTTCAGAATGTTCTCCAAAAATGCTTCTCTTCACTGTCACTGCCTCTAATGAGCTTAGATTTAGTCCTGTGACTCTGCAGTTCCCTGCAGTGACGCTAAACCACTCCAGCAGACCACAGCATAGAAAAGAACCATGGCCATGAAAGACAACAGATAAAAACCCCCAATGGCTGCTGAAGACCGAAAACTGTGAGCCTCCTGTGTCTTCATTTCCACTTGGTCTGAATACTAAAGTCTGTACTCAGGAAGTATTCTCGGCTCGTAAGAAGGAAAGCCTCATTATCGCAAATCTGTTTTCACGCAAGCAATGTCTATAAAGCTGACTGCTTTCACATATTCACCTGAAAAGAACCTGAGACTACTGCTCTCAGGTGAACCAGATGTGATCGCACATGGATTTTATAACAGCTTTCACTTTTGACTAAAGGTACAATATCACATATCTACAAATACTATCATGAACAGTTGAACAAATGTAATTAACAGGCACAAATAAGCACCGGCTAAGTATTCTTAGGGGCAAAAAAGGTACCAAAAAAAGGGCTTTTAGCTTCCTAAAAGGGTTCTACTTGGAATACTCTATGAAAGAATACCTGTAGTAGGGACAGAAGGTGATGTTAGATAAAACCTATCTCTATGTTTGGGACTGATCTGATAAAATTTAAGGTGGTTTGTGTGCCATAATAATTTATTAGTGTAAATTACACTACACTACACTAGTGCAGTGTGTTCCATTTGTGCCTGAATGATAAAAATAGGCAGTTATGAAATACATTTTAATAAATGCATTTTATTTTTAATGAAATTTATTAATTAAAAATACTTTGTGTTATAAAGTATAACAATTAATATAAAGTTTAAAATTTATTCAGCAAAAAAGGCTTGTTTAGTCTTCATTGTAGACTTTCAGCTAACTTTCAGCTCACCATTGTACAGAAGGTTATACTGCAACTGAGTGTCTTTTTTTCTCCAGATTCCAAAAAACTGTCATTCTTCCTGAAGTTAATTGGGAACACCATGAATATCCATCAAGAGATATTAAGGCGGCTGAAGCAACGTCTTGTGCTCGCTCAAGTGTCTGCAGAGGAAAACAGTGATGTCATCATTGCTTTTGTCCCAATTGTGTCTCGGATGGGAACGGACATTGAAGCTGCCCTTCAGAACATCCCTAGAAGTAAGGAGTAATCTATTAGATTATATGTGTGGTGGCCTGGGAAAATTTCTCACAGTGAAATTAAATTTTTTTTTCTACTAGTTCTGAAAACTACTTTCCTGAACTGAAAATGACTTTCCTGAACTGAAATTTGTTTCCCTTTTCTATGTATCTAAGTAAACTTCTAGCATTTTAATGTTACCCCCAAAAATGAAAAGAGACAAAATTTCATTTAAAGATTTCATAATGCTGCACAGGAGCATTGCAGACATTTTGCCAGCTGGTACATGATTATAAACTGACTTCTGTCCGCTTCACTGTAGCGCATAGCTATTCAAAAATATTAACTCTGTAAGGAAATCACACTTAGCTAGCAAGGTTTTAGAAATCTTTAGACAGACTAGCTGTGTGTACCACCAATTTAAACGTAAATAAAAACATTTTCATGTCTTTTTGGTAAAATGTATGTATGATTTCTTAAAACTGAGGTGTGAAAGTATTTTATATGCAGAAAAACCCAATTTAGAGGCACAGTGACAACTCACAGGCTTTCCCACGCTGATACATACATGGCAAAATAGAATACCAATATAGCCAGCATAGTCTCCTATTCTCCATAAGTCATGTAAAAATCTAACATACTATTAATTATGATGGTACAATGTTCATCTCTTTCAGTTTGCCATTTTCGCTATTACCCAAACCCAATGGGAGATAGAACCTTATAACCTAAGGCCATGTAATGCTAAATAAAGGACCTTTCTAGTTTTGAAACAGATTGTAATTTGGTGCTTATACACTGTACTGCCTCTAAACTCATCATTGGTTACAGCAATAAGCTGTAGAAGAGGAGAATTAGTTTTATAATTTAAAAATGAATATTGGAATAGAGAGAAAAAAAATGGCAAACTGAAGTAGATAGAAAATTTATTTTCTTTGGACATTGGACCACTCCTCTTTCTTTCTGATGCAAACCATCCTCCATCCATTGTGTTTTTCTGAGCAAATAGAGTGTCCTTTATTAACACAATGTTGCCCTGTTAATCTCTCATTATTCCAGCGGGTAAGCCTGTTGTTCTCATGGTGCTCCACTTCACATTTGATGAGAATCACATAGCTCCAAGAAGCCAAAGGATCGTAAACAGGGATGATGTGTTAGCTGTGGACTTGCTCTGTTATGAAGACCTGGGACTGCTCAGATCCCTTCACAATGATGAGGCGCTGAAAGCCATCACTGACTATCTGACCTCTATTGGAGCTTCACCTAATACCCAGGTAGACAGAGACAACAGCATTTATTTACCAATTATCCACGAACTGCCATTATTACATTTTCATTCTTTTTTTTTTTCAACCAGAGCTATAAGCACAAATCAGTACTCGTGTATAACTCTTTTTTTTTTCCCCAACAGCTTGACTCAACCAGATCACCATGTGGGCCCTTGGTACTCATCACCTGTATCATTTTAATTGTTATTGTAGTAGCGACAGTCATTGGCGTTATCTTTTATTTAAAGCCATGGCAAAAGCACACTGCACACCGCTCGCTAATACTACCGTAAACATGAATTCCTAAAAACAATACATTTACCTGATTTCTGTAAATTAGCTACAGTTAAATTACTGTAGAAACTGTTCCTGTTAAAACGTTTTTCAATAAGTATGGGCTATTTTGACAAGTAGGATGCAATCTTTAAACAATTCTAGTATAATAATAATAATAAAAGACTTTCTTCTTTCACCGACCACTGGTGCTCTTAGCTTTATAGCGATGGCTAAATTTAATGTACATTAAAAATTAAAAGGCAAAGCAAAGACACGAGAATGTTAAAGTGTCAAATATATGATTGTAGCTGTATATAATGGTCTTATGAAATCTTTTTTGCCTCTAATCAGCAATATTTCACATGCTGAGGCTAAAATGAAATGAATGGCTTATAACTATATGCATGTACCTGAACTGTTAAATAAAATGTATATACTATTGTATGCATTTCTATATGAACAGGCATTCACAAAATCAAGTCAACTGGCTTTTATGGTCGTTTCAACCATATACAGCTGGTACAGTACACAGTTAAACGAAACAACGTTCCTCCTAACAACTACACAGACCTACACAGGACTACATAAAGTGCACATGTGCAAACAGAGCAAGACAAGTATAAATTTCAGGACAGTAGGCACAGTAAAGGACAGCGCAGTGCCGACTAGGACACAGTTGTAGTGTGGATTAAGTGCCATATGTAACAGGTTGTGCAAAAGTTATAACAATATTATAGTAAAATACTGTAAATGTAAACATACCATACTATGACACTATGTATTTACTGTGATAAATACAGTGTTAGCAGCAAGAGTGAAGGTGGTCAGTACAGTATATTGTGAACAGGGTTTTTGTCACGGTGTGGGGATTGACCCCAGGTCTCTGGAGCAATAGACCAACACCAATCCACTAGACTAGGGGAATATAGACTCATGTGCAGAGCAACACAGGGAGTGTCCAAAAGATTTATTAAAAGGTTCTAAAGGCCAACACAGAAAAAGCACCAAAAATAAGTCCAAACATGAAGGCAAACAAATCCAAAGGTAAAATCCAAAAATCATTAACACAGGACGTGAGGCAGGCAGAAAATTCATGAGACCAGGTAATCCAACCAGTAACAAAAGGCAAAGAGTTTGCAACACAAAGGAAGACAAAGACTGAGCAAAGACATGGACTTGAGACAGGGTTTAAATACACAAGCTAATAGATCACATGACAGGGAGACAATGAGGTACAGGTGAGCAAGGTAATTACAAGGCTAGGCAAAGTCAACAACATAGAGAGTCATCTGGCGACCTCTGGTGGTCAAAACTGTTTTACAGTGACAGTTTTAGCAGTAATTTAAGAAAGAAATGTGCAAATATTGCAAAGAGATTGGAGTGGAGTGGTGTTCAGCTGATCATGAGTGTGTGTGTGTGTGTGTGTGTGTGTGGGCTGGTGTCAGTCCAGTGTCTGGGTATTGAGGAGTCTAATGGCTTGGGAAAGAAACTGTTACACAGTCTGGCTGTGAAGGCCCGAATGCTTCGATACCTTTTGCCAGACGGCAGGAGGGTGAATGTTATATGCCTGAGGATATTATTTAAGAAGTATTAAAATATGCCTGAGGATACATTACTGACTTTTCTGCTAAGTATCAGGCCACAGCATTCCATGTTATTTAAATGTGTGCTAATTAGATGAGAATTCCTTGGCTCACAAAACAATACAGCAGTTAGCAGTATTATTGACAAATAGGCAAATAGTTTACTCATTTAGATACAAAAAAATTAATGTAACACTTTTACTTTCTTACCACAGCCATCCTTTTTTAATATTTTTTTTTCTGCCGATATGGTTGCAAAAGGATCCCGAAAAGAGTCGATTCCCTAACAGAGGAATCGATTAGATATTATAATACTCGAGGTAAGTGGAGCTGATGTGTCGTTTGTGAATGAGTCGGCTCCTTGAGTCGGCTCCTTGAGTCGGCTCCTTGAGTCGGGTGAACGGTGGGAGCCGACTCGTAGAACTGAAGAGCCGTTTAAATGATTCAGTAGCTGAGAAATAGTCTGAAGGAAGGCGTTTGAGTTTTTCATAATGACTTAATAATAATGGCTTGAAGGGCTTATGCTAATATTTCAGTAGGTAGGATGTGATGAGAAATTTAGCTGAATAAGTGTAATGGAATAAAAAAGGGAAGAGGGTAGGTAGTTCTGCCGAAGCTTGTGAGTCGAGTGATGTGTAAAATCGAAACTGAAACTGATTCTCGCGTCACAACATTCTGTCTCTCTTCAAGATGATGCGAGGTTTGTCAATCCGTTCTTCTTATTAATTATGGTTGATTATGGTAAATTATATTCTCTGTGGTGTGTTCTGTAATCCTACTAAATGCCAGCTTTGTTAAATGCTATATACACAAAAATATCATGATTAATGTGGTTTGATATTGGATTTAATATGATTTTCGTCATTTTTTCACCTGACCAAATGTTTGTTAGTAATCTGGGTAGCTTCATGCAGCACATTAGTATAGGAACAAGAAGAAAAAGGTTGAAATATAGTGTTGTATAGTATAGTTTATATAGACGTGTGTATCGATCTGATCATTGCAATTCATGACAAATCTCAGCTCCAAGTGCACAGTTTACATCAAGTGCACAGCTGGAGTAATTACCTTATCTTAAATGCAATAAATGAATAAATCAGACTTGTCCTGCATTTTCCATGAAGTAATTTTTACTGTCTTACTGTGAGGGGAAAATTGGTTACACCATAAAGCCCTTTGTTAAGACACATTCAATCCCTTAGACTTAAGATTCCCTATATTTAAAAAAAAACAAAAAAAAACAAGGTGGCTTATATTTATATTCACTTTTACAGCATTCGACAGACGCTTTTATCCAGAGTGACTTTGAAAACATGTCATTATGCTATTGCAGACCAGCTCTTGTCTAAGATAAGATAAATACAGATAAGATAAAGGACTTCCAATAACAGGATTCAGTGGTAATACACTAAGAAAATGAGTAATGTTTGTTGTGTTTATGGTCATGGTCTTTAGCCATCCAGGGGAAGGTTTATTCTATCTCCTGGGCACCAGTAATAGTCTTGATGCTTGTGGTTCTGGTGTGTTGAAGAGTTTTGGGTCGAGCTGAGCCATCCTTGTGGCTTGATCTGCTTGGGGTGTTGCTGTGGAATTTGACTGTTGCCAGGAGGGATTTATTTATAGCTTTTTGCTTTACCAACACCGACCACTAGAGGGCTGTAAAACATTTATACAAAAACAGTTTTGTTACATAGTCCATTTTTATATTATTAAAATATTAATATATTCCAAAGAAAAAAGGACTTGGACAAAGGCATCTGAGTTCCTTGAGACTGAAAGCAATTACAATATTCATATTTTATACAAAATGGTTCTCATGAGAATGATTTTTGTCAGTGGAATTTTTGTAAGTTGTTTCTCCAGTTTTCTGAGACACACCACTGTGAGAAATGTTTATTTTACAGGACAGGTATGTGTTTTAGCAGGGAGGTGACTGCACGTGTTAAATAAACAATACAAATACTATTTGACTGGTATCTGATCTCCGCATGTGGGATTTTGCTGGCTATGGCAGAAATGGAGGTGAACTTTGATCTCCTGATCTGCAGTTAGGGGTGTGTGAGTGTGTGTGTGTGTGTGTGTGTGTGTGTGCGCGTGTGTGTGTGGTTGTGGCTCTTGTTAAATGGTGTGCTGTGTATAACCAAAAGCGAAACAGGTGGTTGAGTCTGTTAGCAGTCTCTAGGGAAGGTCTTGTGGAAGACAGAAGCACAAACACCGCACCGGTTCTGTAAGGCTCATAATCGGTCTACTTCCAAAATGTCTCAAGGTTTGTTCACTTGTTTCTTTCAGCTTTGGCATAAGAGAGATTATCAGACTCCAGACATTGTTAATTCACCAATTTTAGACTCTTGTGTACCATATATTCAGGATGTCTTTTTATATGTAGAGTTGTATGTAATAATTCTGCGTCACAAAATGCATTTACAATGTACTTTCATTGTAAATCCAAAGAAAGCTTTGCTGAATGTGGTTTGTGTGCCATAATGATTTCAGTTTCGTTATGTGGTGCAATATCCCCGTATTCAGACCACAAAGCAGAAATACAACAAAGTAATTGAGAATTGTTTTCTAGTCATGAATTTGGGCAAAATTCAGCTGCTGGACTGATGGATATTGTGTTGTTACTTAATGGCTTTTCATACCAGAAGTTCTCAGTTCATGATCCAGGATATGAAATTCTATTTGTGCCAAAATATAATGAATAAAAAGCAGAGCAGATTAAAAGTTTCAAAACAGTACATTCTTGAATACTTGGCTGAAATTGTAATGATCAGATCAGATCAGTGCTCCTTGTCTTTTCCTAAGTCCCAGGATGTAGTGTTTTGAAAATTTGAATCTGAATTTGAAGAACTGAATTTGAAATGGATTGTTCCACCAAAAATAAAA
This sequence comes from Pangasianodon hypophthalmus, assembly GCF_027358585.1. Lineage (NCBI taxonomy): Eukaryota > Metazoa > Chordata > Actinopteri > Siluriformes > Pangasiidae > Pangasianodon > Pangasianodon hypophthalmus. The sequence goes on along the minus strand of NC_069734.1, from coordinate 2,351,218 downwards.
ATAAAAATATGAATTTCCTTTTAGTTATGAGAACTGCTGAGGAGTTTGGAAACTGTCTTTTCTCCATTATGACACTTTTATTCAAAATAGGATGTAATACAGGATTTATATCTTTCTTTTTGGATGCAGATACAGAAAATTAATGTATTGTCTGATGACTGAAAGGGTAAATGTTTCACTGATTCTCTAACGATTGGCTGCAGATGCTTATAACGCGACCGCTAATTCTACAGTAATTCATAAGCTCATAGTAATCAAACTAAGACGGTGTGTCATTTTGTCTCCAGGATCAAAAACACTGGTGTTCTTTATCAATCAAAGTGGGAAATTCTTGGATGCCCAACGTGAGATTGTGGAGCGGCTGAAAAAACGCCTTGAGATCCGTGAAGTGGATTCAGTGGATAAGTGTGATGTCATCATCGCTTTTGTTCCCATTGTGTCTCGGGCTGGAACAGACATTGAAGCTGCTCTTCAAAATATTCCAAGTAAGAGATTTCCTTCAGTTAATTAAGGCCATGTCCAGAATCACTAACTACTGTTTAAATACAGTAGACAAATAGAATGCCAAAACATGCTCCCATATTTGGGTGACATACTGTTTTGAGATACTATCTAGTATTGTATTATGCAGGTGGGACATAGCTTTAACTGGTACTTTTGATGAGGGGTAAGTAGTCATGAATGCATGAAAAAAATTAATCATTTAAATACAGATTAGTTTTTAAACTAAAGTTCCTGAATGTATCATTAATAATGGCCGTGCCTAAGAATGTGTACCATTTATGTCTCTAATTGAGGAAATAGTCTGCGAGTCTGACTTCTTCCTTGTCAAGTATGCCAAATATTTTCCAGGTTTGTCACCATGTTTGTATAATTTTTGTTTTGCACTCATAAGCCGCTGTTTATCTCGGTAATTGTGAAGTCTCACCAGTGCAGGACGCGGTTTCTGGTTACGGGAGGGGATCTGTGCCGCTGTGCGGTGCACTCTTTCCACTTTAAGTCGGCCAGCCTTCGTCTCGATGTGTAAAAGTTTAGGCAGCCACGTCTCAAAAAAACATGTAGGGTCATTTCCCTCGACGCCCTCTGGGAGTCCAATAATGCGAATATTCTTTCTTCTTCCCCTATTCTCTAAGTCGTCAGCGTGCTCCGTAAGGTCCTGTACTCGCTTCTCCAGCGACTTGAGCTTGTTTTGTATGGGCGCTGTAGCATCTTCGATGGCCGAGAGCCGGGTCTCAGTCTCTGTTATGCGCCTCTCGTGTCTCTCTAGTTTTTCCCGATATACTTGCAGAAGCTGTGTGAGCGGCTCGAGTTTATCTTCAATGACTTTAGAGATGTTCGCTGTCACCTCACGAATTACCTCCCGGAGTGCTGGATCAATTGTTCTGTCATTAGCATCGGCGCTAACTCCCGTATTAGCCCCTTCATTAGCCGCGCTGTTCTGCAGATCGGGATTATTCGCCGCGTCGGATACTGGAATTCTCCTACGTGGCATATTGTCAGACTGCCTCAAAAAGTAGTTGTTAATACTCATTGCAGACTACAGATATTAAATGTCCATGCTGTGGTTATATTTGTGGGTTTTAAGTGTTAAAGTTACTGAACAGGCGCGCTTGCTCTCCCTAACACTACCTTCCTTCACGCCGCCATCTTGAATACCCGATATTGACCATGTTAACTGCTTTGTAGAAAAGGTCAGATTTTCCTCATGTCTAATTTCTTCTATTGAAGCATGTGATCAGAAGACACTCCGATGGTTTTGATCTAAAATGGATCACAAGGTTTTACACAAACTTGTGGAGTCCATGCCAGCTCAAGTGGGCACTGTCTTTAAAGCAAAAAGGGGAACCAAACACTAAGATATTCTGAAATTCATGTAAATATTTCAAAGATTCCACTATTCACTCAAATTGTTGTCAGTAATATAATTTGTAATGAAAATTGTTGTATTATATTAGAAAAGCATGCAAAATAGAAGCATTTTCACTAGTGCTCTCAGAGTTTTGGACCCCACCGTATGTATTTAAATAATTGCACTCAAGCAATATTCATATTAATATAAAACGAAGTCAGAAGAACTAATCTTTCATTGCCCATTAATGCCATTTAAATTCATCTCATACCAGCCTCAGCCCTGCCTCACTTTATCACCTTGGATCTGGTGTTTACTGAGCAAATAGTGACGTAACGCAGTAACATATTAACACAACATTATCCTCCCTCTGTCTCTCTCTCCCTCTCTCTCTCCCCCAGCAACTCGGCCCGTTGTCCTTGTGGTGTTCCACCACACGTTTGATGAAAATTACATTGCTCCACAGAGCAAATTGTGTGTGAAGAAGGAAGATGTGTTTGCTGCAGACTTCCTCTGTCATGAAGATGTTGGACTGCTGAAATGCTTGGCCAATGATGAGGCACTGAAATCCATCACTGATTATCTGATCTCCATGGCACCCAGTAGCCCGGTAGGTATTGAACGTGTAGTAAATGATCATTTCTACCTGTTCTAATTTCTATTATTATTCAGTAACTTGAACAATTTGCATATTTTTAAATTGTTCAAGGATTGTATTCTCAGAGTATCCTCTGGAATAGAGAACACATTTACAGTGGCTTTTGTGTTTCATTGTACTTTCCTTTTTTCCAACAGCTTATACCAGTTAATCCACGACCACGACGAAGATATTGGACCTATGTGGCAGTCTCTGCTTTGGTTGTTGCTGTCTCTGTGTTACTTATTTACTTTCTCGTTAAGAAAAGTCAAGGAAAAGATGACACTCTGACTACACAGAGACCTAACATAACTGTAACTACATAGCAGCCTAACATAACTGTAACTACATAGCAGCCTAAGATAACTGTAACTACATAGCAGACTAACATAACTGTAACTACGTAGCAGCCTAAGTTAACTATAACTTAACAGCAGCCAAACATATCGGTAACTACAAAACAGCCTAACATCTGGTAACCAAATAGCAACATAATATAACTGTAACTACTCAGCAAACCTAATCTAACTGTAACTGCACAAGAAACATAAAATGAGCACCAATCTTTCTTCTAATTACTTTTTTTCATTTTATCAATTCTTGTGAATCAGCTGAAGTTAAAAATTTTCCTTTCAAAATAATTTTAATAAACCTGTTGCAAGTATTTTGACATCAATCATGATACAATCATCCTAACATACAATCTTAGAAAAACAAGGTTAAACTTAACACTATAAAGGATTCTTTGATTCGTAAAGGTTTCATGTAGAACCTTACAACAGAGATTTTCTGTTTCCGAGAGGGTTCCAGGTAGAACCACTTTAGGAAATCAATCAAACAAAAAAACCTGTTAGACAGAGAATGCTGTTAGAATTTTTGTAAGCGTGTAGTATCTGAAGAATCTCTTAGACAAAACTAGTGTAATTAAGTGTGCTTAGGTTTAAGATTATACTGTACTCCAGTTACTATATTTAATGCTTATTACATGCACATAAAATTAAAAAGCCTCGAAAACGAAGGCCGGCAAAAATGTTGAAACAGAATAACAAGACTGAATCTGTATGTAAAGATTTCAGGAAATTTTGTTTCTATTCAATAAAATTCTCATGTGCTTATGCTAAAATGTAATGTGCTGTTTGTGAAAATTAAACTAATAAAATAAAATGAAAAACCTTTGTATGGCTGTGCATGTTCACAACATATAGTCTGGGAATATAAAAATGAATTCTTGAGTAAAATATCACAACATGAGTGTCATACAGTAATATAAAAATGTATTATTATTATTATTATTATTATTATTATTATTATTATTTGAACCATATAAGAATTTATTGGCATTTTTTGTGTATCTGACATCATTACATTTTGGCTGTATACTATATATATTATTTAATATTATAATACGTGGTATGATCATAAGCATACTTTGATCTGAAATGGTTATAAATTTGATGCTACACGTATAGATAATTTACTGTACTATGATAGGGGATTAAAACAGGGTTTCCTATTTTGTCAAGTTAAATGTAATACATATTAAGACTTTAAATTCCACTTCAAATTAACTGACTTGTTTAACAGACATTGTACAACATTAAATGTAACTAGAAACTGATTTTTAAAAACATATGTCATATAGATATGTCATTCTTTAATAAATTTTAAAAGTATTATGTATTTAAAGTATTTAAAATTTCTGTGGTCTATGAAGAAAAAAAGCAACAGCAGCAGAAAAATAATCAGCTTTGGGATGGCAACAATAATGCTGCTACATTATACCGTTCTGCTATTGATTATTTTCTTATAACTGAAAGACACAGGGTGTTGTCACCTCATGTCACCTTTATCAGAAGGATAATTAAGGCAAAAGATAAATCTACTCCATATATGATAAAATAATGAGAATCTGTCCTTTCACCTCATAGTAAAGATTAGAAGACTGTAAATGTATCAAACCAGCTGGAGATTTACTTCCAGTTTTGCTTTCCTGTAAGTGCATGATTTAACAGAGAGCCATGATAGAGTGAAAGTGAAAATTTAGCAGCCTCCCTATGTCTCTGAATGCAGTCTTATAGTAATGATGTGTAAATACAGTAGTAAATCTGACAAAAGTGGATCAGTATTTCCATAATGATAATCGCTAACTTACATATAATCAAGTTTTTTTTTAGTTCTAATGATTTTTTTTTAGCAGCACATAATCTACACATTACAGAACATAATTTACACATTACGGAAGCTGATGCTGTGTTCTCAATTATAACTTGTTATTTTGTCTGTGTTGTGTCCTGTACTAATAAAATATATAGTGGGGTCCAAAAGTTTGAGACTACATTGAAAATCTGGGATTTTTTTTTTTAAAGAAAACTTTACCTTATTAAAGATTATAATCTTTATTATAATCTTTATCTTAATATGTTATTTAATCTCTGTTAAATAACATATTTTCAATCTGTTTATTATTTAGTTTAGAATATGTCTAGCATCCACCATACAAGACCCTGTGAATTGACAATAAAATAAATAAAAAAAGAATAGAAACCAATGATTTGCTGCTGCACTACTATTAGAGCTGCTAACAGCTAATAATCAACACCTTCTGACCAATCAGATTTGAAAATTCATTGGTTATGTGGTATAAGTATCTATAATTATGCCCATTTCCACAAGCCATGATGGGGACACTACAGCAGTATCTCTTTCAGTACTCTTCCATTTTACTGAGGCCTTTTACATGAGCCGTGTGTGTATAAAGCAGACTAGTAACAATATAAAATGCAATTTGATATAAAAAACAATCTATCTGACCTTTATCAGGAGAAGAGGTGAATTAAGGCAAAATGTTCATCTACCCCACTTACTGTACTTTCACCTCATATTAAAGATTAAAAGACTAAAATTCACACTTACAGGTTTGCTTTCCTATAAATGCATGATTTAACTGAGAGCCACATCAGAGAGCATTTGGCAGTCATCCTGTCTCTCTCCACCTATCAGTTGTGTCTTAAACTGATCCTCAACAAAGTACACAACCGGTGTCTAGCAGATGTGTATTCTTAACTTGAAAATGTTTTACATGGCTAAAGAATTGTGTCTATTTTTTGGGACATTCTCAGGTACGCTATGTAGTGATCTAATTAGTTAGCTGACAGTAGCTAAGACTGGCAAGAGACCACATGCACAAACTACCGCATGGTTCTCACGCAACTGCCACCTGGATGATGAACAGACAGCACCATTTCAGCTCCACTGTTGTGGACCGCGAAAGAGCACATGGCCACAGGGCAGGGCGGGGGAATGGAGCAAGGCTGGCGGCCATTAATCACTGAGGCTCCTCATCCTCACAGAGAAGATGGGAGAGGATAAAAGGGCACTGCGGCTTCAGTGGAGTGAGCAGCTTTTGTCACCCCGACTATGCTCATCCTTTTTGCTCTTTGTCTTGCAAATGATAGCGACAGAGACCAGAGCAATGCTCTCCCCCGTGACGCGCTGAGAGCCCTCACCCCCGCCACCTACGGGAGAGTCTCAGACCCCACGCCACCCCTGCACGACGCTACTGGCCCACGCCGCTCCACCCGGCCAATAGCATCCACATCCAGCACAGCCTGCTGCCCCTGGTGGTAGTGTCCCACACCCCTTCTGCACTCCCATCCTCTCTCTTTCCCCTCACTTAAAGAAAAAAACACCACCTTTATCACCAGTCCTGTCTGTGTCTGTGTTCTGCCTGCTGCTGCTGCGAGTCGCTACACTGTTTGAGGATGCGGGCATGAGCACAGACCCAGGCCCCACCCATGCCATGGGCCCCGTACTGAAGCACATGCTCAAGACCAACCTACACCAGCAGGGAGTCACTAAGGAACTAGTGCTAGGGCTCTGAACAGCCATAGAAGTACTTCTGGCCCTCTGCGGACTGAACATGGCCAGAGCCACACCTCTTCCCAACCCCTGCTGGGATGCCCAACGCCTTCAAGCCTAGATGAACCACGCATGACGATGTGGAGACCACACCTTCAAGCAGATCGCCATCCACAAAGGCTGGCCTAAGGGGGACTGGGCCCAAATCATAGCATTCTTCATCTTGGGGGAGGCCCAATTGGCTTACTATGGGCTCCAGGATGCTGCCAACTATGATGTGCTGAGGGAAGATATCCTAGTGTGCTTTGGATTATCTCCCACCATTGTGGCAGCAGAGTTCCACAAATGGGCCTGCAATACTGGGGCCACCCCCAGGAACCAGATGGAGGCCCTGTGCACCCGCAAAAGGTGGCTACAGCCAGATCGGCGGACAGTGACCAAGATCACCAAGCAGGTGGCCAAGTTCCTGAGGTCCCTGCCATCAGAAGAATGCAAGGCTGTCAGCATGCAATCTCTCGGCACCCCCAAAGAGATGGTAGAGGTCCTGGAGTGCGCCCTAGGAGCACTGGCAATCGGCAGAGAGGAGCGGAGAGAGTTTTTCCCCGGCCAACACTGGAAAAAATACCCCCAGCATCAGGGCCCTGGTAGCAGCAGAGAGAGGAGGGCCAAGAGGAGCCGCCCCGACTATGCCACCCCATAAGATGAGCCCATGCCCACTGAACTGGCCCCACCGCCCCACCCCATGCCAAAAAACAGAACCACCTGCAACCACAAAGGTCACAAGTACGGAGACAATGTCAGCAGAACCCAGCTCAGGCCCCCCCGGCATACTTGGCTCAAGAGGAAGAGGACAGCACCAATGTAGGAAGAGAGGGTGAGTCCAATAATTATACTAACCCAATCTCCTCTGTGTATAACTAGGAGGCCAAAGAGGGCAATTTTGGTCAAGAACAGAAGGAGGAAGGCTGAAATGCTTTTGGGGGCTACAGATAGAAGGAGAGAATCATCAGGGCAATCAGGCTTTACCTACCTCATACTTTCTGATAAAAGTGGGCCTACCACACTACCACTCCTAACATTGCACCAACTAGGCGGCCATCTGGGGGCCCACAACACCCTGGGAAAACTAAGGGACCACTTCCACTGGCCAGATATGGAGGAAGAAGTACGAAGTGCCTCGGTGCCAGTGCACCTCCCCTAAGAAGCCTGCACCCGCCCTGCTCATTCTGCTATGTTCCAGCAGCTCCTATGAGTACACCAGCAGTTTGCACCAGCCTACTTGGACGACGACGATGACGTGATCCACCCCCACACAGGTTTGGACCACCTGCACCATCTCAGAGAGGTTCTCGGATTAACAGCAAACCCCCAAAAGTGTCATCTGGGGCTGACCGAGGCACAGTACCTGGATTACTGCATCGGCTGGATCCTGCTGAAACCCCAAGAGAAAAAGATCGAGGCATCAAAGAATACCCATGACCCACTTCCAAGTGACAGGTATCTGTCTTCTTGAGGTTGGCAGAAGGTTTGTCTCTAACTTCTCCTCTCTAGTCTCCCCCCTCTCAGACTTAACAAAGAAGGGACAGCCGGACTGGGTGCTATGGTCTGTGGCAGAGGAGCAGGCATTCCAGACTCTGAAGCAAGTGCTCGCAAGCTCACCAGTGCTAAAGAATCCAGATTTTGATTGGCCCTTCACCGTGTACTGGGACACTTCTGAGACAGGCCTGGCCACTGTATTCTCCCACATTTTTGATGGGGAAGAACATCTGGCCATAAAGTGGGCCGTTGTACAATTGTGATATTACCTCTCCGGCAGACACTTTACCCTGGTCATGGACCACGCCCCTCTGCAATGGATGGCAAAAGCGAAAAATGGTAATTTACGAATAACCCTGCAGATTCTGTCATTGTAGGATTTCTCATTCCAGGTACAACGTCAAGTGGGGGTCCACCACGGCAATGCAGACGGGATTATCATCACAGGATGATAGGGCAAATGCTTTTCTGCATCGGTTGGGGAAGCTCATTTTTTTTTTATTTCAGCACGAAAAATGGTCTGGCCAGGACCTTTTTAGAAAAAAATTGTGAATACACCCTAATTCAAAATTTAAAAAAAATTTAAAACTTAAAAAAGTATACACTTAATGAATTGTGTGTAAGGTGAGGACTGTCTTCATCATGAACACCAGGGACTGCTGAACTCCCAATCTAATGATGAGGCACTGAAAACCATAATAAAGCATCTAGGAAGGAGAAAAATAATCAAATCAGGTCTCTGAGCCAAGCTGTTCGAGTGTAATTTTCACAATCAGAATCTGTTTCAGATTATCAAAAACATAATTTCAGAAACAGTCAACCTGATTTACAACAGGTTAAGGGAGGTTAAGGGACTGCCAGATTGTGAACGACCTGCTGTGTCTCTGCTATGTTGCTATTGGCTCAGCAATATTGTTTTACCTGATATTGTTGCTTGTGTTTTAATAAAAACTGATAGATGCTTTGCTTGATAATAAACTATAGGCATAGGGAATGAAAATTAAAATAAAAATAAAAATAAACAATTCTAAAATGTTTCATTGTAAACATATTAATTATTATTTACTAAACATTAAAAATAATGATTCAATAAAACTATACTCAATGTGCAAGCACACATGAAAAACAACAATAACAACAACAAAAAGTGAGCCATGGACTCTGAAGAGATGTGATGTCTGTTTTTAATATGACACTGAGGAAGTAAACACACAATTCTTTAAATATTCTGTTTTCCTTGTCAACTTTAAAAAAAAAAAAAAAGTCATGCTGGCAAATCAAGTTACAAATTGTGTAACTAGAACTGGGATGTAGGTCAATAACAGAAACATAGATTACAAAGAAAGAAGTGTATATACCATCACTAACGAGACATAATAAACTGTAACACGGTAAAAATGAGGGCAAAAACGATTACTGTGCTAGGAGATTTTAAAACAGTTTTGCACATTTTTCGGCAGGTTTTGTCAAGATAAATATAATCATTTTTAAGACTTTAAATTCTACAGACATTACACATTATTAAATGTAACTATGAATGGATAAAAGAATAAAGTATGACATCATTTTCCAATACATTAAAATATGAATTGTGGCAAACTGCTTTGGTATAAGATGAATCAAACATTTCCAGGCATGCTGTTATAGAAAAATAATCAATTTTGGGGTTGTAACAGAAATTCCTCATCACACCACCCTGTCAGTGATTATTTTTCTATAACAGCAGAACACAGAGTGTTTACACAAAGGAGCTTCTTACAGGAATTACATTTGCTTTCCTGTAAATACATAACAGAAAGCCAAAAGTGAAAGTGAAAGTGCATTTAGCAGCCTTCCTGTCTCTCTGCACCAGTCTCAAACTGACCCTCAACAGAGCACACGACAAACCTGGGCTTTAATTTGAAAATTTCAAAATGCGTGGTATGTATTCTTAACTAATAAATACTTTTGCGTGGGTGATGAATTTGTATTGCTGTGCTTGTGTAGCCTCTGAATTTTTGCATGTAGCATCACTGTAGTCAGTGAAAGAAAATTAATAATCTGTAGGTTAGCAGCAAATAGCAACAGCATGTTTTTAATCCTGACTATGCTTATAAACATTAATTTACAGTCCTGACTGCTAAGTTATGGTGCTATGCTAATAATTATGCATGTAGATGTGTGTTGCTACAGCAGGTTCCTTTTTTTTTGTTGTTGTTGTTGTGTGGTTTTATGGTACCATTTTGTTTCACTTTTTTTAACGACCATTGGTGGTGCTTTTGCTCTTTTCCTGTGCTACAAAAGTCCAAAATAATCCACTTTAAGATATTTGTTAAGAGCAAATAATCTGATGCAAAAAACTAAACTTTATATTATATTTTGTAAACATATATATATATTTTATCTTTGAAAGCTCTGCTAGCACATTTATACCAGCCTCTCCTGGATATATAAAATCACCAACACTTGACAATATCCATGAAATTGTGTATTATAATGCTAATATACAGTATTGTGATATCATCCTATCATATCATATGATATTATCATATCGCCCCGCCTTATAATGAAGTGCTGCAGTGCAGTCATGGTTTTATGTAATATGTGTCTTTTTATAACTACTGTACACTTATTACTGTATGTTTTTGATTTTGAGTTTATAAACCATTGAACATGGCTTTATGAGTGAATGCACTGCTAATGTTCTTGTGTGTTTATTAGATTTTTATGTTCTGTTCTCTGATCTACAGCACTCAGAGTCTTCTCCATGGTTTTGGGGAACACCATGAACTCCCACAAGCTCTTTATGGATCGTCTCAGTTCCAAAATGAAGCTACATGAAGCGTACTCAGAGAGTGATTGTGATGTCATCATTGTGTTTGTACCGATTGTGTCTCGAGCTGGAACGGACATTCAAGCTGCTCTTGAAAAACTTCACAGTAAACACCCGCATACATATGGCTGCTTTCACACTTGGTGGTTTTTTTTTTTTCTCAACTGTCAGCACACATTTTCCAGCACACATTTTTATGTAGTCCTACAGGAATGCTGCCATCTGTGTTTTTGGGCATAAAAATTAGCAAAAAAGTTCAACTTTTCAGAAAAGTGCCAAGTGACATCAAGCACATTTTTACCTCCCTGAACCAATCAGGTCGGTTAATGAGTGAATATGAGCAGATTTACAACATACTGAATAGAAAATAATTGATTGCCAGTACAATAATGTTGCAGTGTAACAAAAAATAACATTGTGTGGATGTTTGGCATGTTCAGTGGTAAATGATGCAGTCAAGTACAAAAACTCAAATTCTCTTGATTTTCTGCCTCAAAAGCTACAACAAAGACAAAACAACCTCCTCATCACCAGAGTTACACCAATCTTTATTTCTGGTAATAATATATCTAATGTAGAACGCACTAGCTACGACTGGTAAGAGCGTTGTCATGGTTGCAGTGTGAGCGTTGCAAGAGGCGAGTTATTTCATATCAGCACAAAAATGCTCAGGTACCAGTACTTAAAAAAAACAGGGCAAGTGTGAAAGCACCATTTATTGAAAACTTCTATATATATTTATTTATGAATTATTTGTTATGTGAGCCATCTCTCTCTCTCTCTCTCTCCCTCTCTCTCTCTCATCAGGACATTCATACAAGAACATCATTCTGGTGTCTCTCCACCACACATTTGATCCTCATTACATCGCTCCAGACAGCAGACACTCTGTTCACAGGAGTGACGTGTTTGCTGTGGACTGTCTTTATCATGAAGACCAGGGACTGCTGACCTCCCGATGCAATGATGAGGCACTGAAAAGAGTAATAAAGCATCTAGGAGGAGAAAAATCATCAAATCAAGTCTCTGAACCGAGCTGGTTGAGTGTAAGTAAAATGTTAAACAGCCACCATGCTACAGTCACTAACACCATGATAAATGCTACAGCCATCACATGCACTGTTATTTGTATAATTAACATATTTAATACCATTAATATAAGCATGTTACCTTATTTTGTCATAAGACATCAAATATTTTTCTACATTCTGCTCATACAGGAAACTGGTCTGCTGGTATCTAAACAAGCTAATTTTACTCTCTTCCTCTGCAGGGTGTGGACAACACCGAACTGATTTCTTGGATATTCACTGTGTTGAGCATCTTCCTTGTTTATTTAGTTCTGCCAGAAGGGTACAGCTTCTTCACCTTATTAATTTTCGAGATATTTCTGCTGATTATCATGGCTGTCACCCTGAATTACTACAACCTTATCAAGAGGACCCTTTGGATTTTTATTAGTATAAACATTTTGTTTTTCATTCTCATACTTGTCATTCAGAGCCTCAAGACTGAGAAGCAAGATTTGCAGAAGTAATTATTACATCATAACTAAAAATTAGTAGTAAAGTAAATCATTGAATCATGATTTAAATTTGTCTGTGCATGAACTGTAATGACTCTAGCCCAATTACTGAATTTAGTAATGTCACTGAACGTGGTGAAAAGATGTTAAACAGATAATATTGCTTTGCCTGATATTGTGGTATGTGGATTAGAAAACTGAAATCTTGTTAATAATAAATAAACACTTCACTATTCAATAATAAACTATAGGCATGGGGAACAAAAATGTGTTAATTCGTCATTTTGTTAAAAGTTTGTAAAAAAAAAAAAAGTTGTCATTCAGAACTCAGAGAAAGGTTTGGTTTGAGATTAAATAAAAAACTCTTGAACTGAATCAAATTAGAAATATAAAATATATAATTTTGAATACAAATTTATAAAACTTTATTCAATAAACAAAACAGTTTTGCTATATTAATGGGATTCAACTAAAATTGGTAAAGGTATATGGTAATGGTCCAGTACACAAAATTCCTTGCACAATTAATTCTTAACCATTAGTGATTAGTTTATGGCTACAGATTAGACAATTTGAAGTCAATTAGATGATAGATGAGTGCAGGTCTTTGGATAGCAGTGTGATCCATTTGGTACTCAGAGAGAACACAGAGACAGGGCTGCATTCAAAATGCTGAAATAAGCTGTTCTTAAGAAACAAAACTGCTTTGGAAAAGAAACAGCATTGTCCAGCCCTCTCTGATCAATTACCAAATAACCTTGACAACATTTTGGATCAGTGCAATCTCAAAGTATGGCTTTATTTGTCACCGACTGTGAGCCAGATGCAACTGGATCCAAGTACAGGGCATATTAAATATTAACAGATCTAATACAAACCAGGGAACAATCAACTACTCAGTATAGAAAATAAAAGTGCAGGAAACAGTCAAGGTCAATGGCAGAAAGTATCTGCAATGCAGCTTGTATTAGGAACAGGAGAGATAAGGAATCAGAGCTAGGATGTAGGTAGATAAAATAAAAACACTGACCACAAATAAAGAATCGCATAGTAGAAATTATGAACATGTGAAAATTCTGTGAATGTCTCTATTGTCTGTCTCTCAGTGTTGCATTGCAAACTACAAACACACAAGCAAATCCTGACACCAAAACAGCCACTTTTGCTGGTTCATATATTCAATCTAGAGCGAGCACTGAAACAGAAACCATTTTCTAACCTTTGGCTTACAATCTGAAGTTTTGCAAAAATACTGAGTGATTTTATTAGGGCTAATAAAAGATTATAATCAATAATTACATCAATAGTCAGTATCCACAAAAGAGACAGTTGACAAAATTTATTTATAAATGAAAGAATTAAGATATCAGGATTTAAAATTAGTCTTGCATTGCAGTGTTAACAAGTGTGTGCCTTTGCTTGGAAGCTGCAACTCGGAGAACCAAACAAAGCAAAATAACAAAAGGAACAAGAATGTGTTGACAATGTTCAAGGGGTGTGGTGAGGGCAGAACTCAGGAAGAAATGCTGAACAACAAGAAAACAAGAAAGTTAAGGACAAAAGACAACCTACCCAACTATGCAAACACAAATGTCCACACCTGGGCTACACGACACCAGCACACAGTATGACATTTACTTAGTTTTATCGTCTATTACATGGATACAGTTTTGTGCCAGAAACACATTTCATCCCCTAAACACTCTTCAGCAGAGTTATCAGAGACCTTAAATGGACAAATCTGAAGTGATCTTACGCCTGAGCTCACATCCATTCATGGTGAGGTTTTTATTTGCATTGAAGTGGATTTATATCTATTCAGCGTGTGTTCATTTGTCCCTGTGGAGGGAATAAACCTTGTCCTTGAGGGTGTGCTACAGAACAATAATCTCTCAACTAGAAACCGGTGTCTTTAAACTAGCAATGCCGGTATTTATAACCACAATAAACTTAACCATGTCCATAACCACTTTTACCCTGTAATTGTTCCACAAAATTCGACTTTTCATGACGTTTTCAGAACTAAGAAAATAATGACACTCGTAGTCTTTTAAAGCTTCCGTGATTTACCCTTTAAAATATAAAATGATCAACTAAAATAGAAAATTATTAACTTCAGGCTGATAACAGTAACTCCATAGCACACTCTGTCTTTTTTATGCCTTACTCATTTCATGTTCATATTGTGCACACTTTGCAGGCAGAGGTGGAGGCTCATAACGTTCCATACACTGGTATATTTATAGAGGCTTCATTTGTGTTTAGTTTCCCAGAAATGCAGTCTGAGGCCTAAGAGTGAAAGTAAAAGTACCAGGAAAAAACTTTACCTCATTATTCTAACCTGTGGTTTGCACATCATTTGTCTTCCAACGGATTTCAGATCGTGTAACTCGGCTGAGATCTGACTTCAAAATGACCCAAGGTATGTGTTCTTAATAATATCTTACTGCATGATATTATGTGATATTGTGCTGATCCTGTTTAACCATTTGCTCTGTGTATGCGACTTGAGAAAATGTATCATATGCATTTGTGCAGCCACATTCCATTAACCCTTTATTTACACAGCAATTAATACTGTAAAAGCTTCTTTCTTTTTTCTTGATGTACAGTCTTTCCAGCAATTATCAGATTTTTTGTCATGGTCCTTGGAAACACCGTGGATTCCCACAAGACTTTTCTGAATCATCTGACAATTTCACGAAAATTTCGAGAAGTGAATACGCTGAATGACAGTGATGTCATCATTGCTTTTGTCCCAATTGTGTCTCGAGCTGGTACTGACATTTCAGCTGCAATAGAGAAGATTCCTGGTAAGTACAAATAACTCTCTCTTACTGTGTTTACATTAAATAAACTTTCTTTAGCTTACTGTAAAACATTACTGTAAACTCTTTATTTTAATTATTATCATTTGAGTAATAAATGCATAATTGAATGATTATTATTATTATTACATTTAAAAGCACCATTTTCAAAAAGCCCTTCTCATAAGAATAACCGGAAGTGGGCGTGGTCTGTACTGGAATCTTTTTTTTTTTAATGTTAATCCTACCACTATGCACTGGAAACACTGGAAAACACACTGAAAAAGCCAGGGCTCCTGGAAATATTCACAAATTATAACAACAAAACATAACGTTTATATATTTTAAAAATAACTTTTATAAATATTTAACTCCTGGAAACCTGTCAATCTTCTAGCTGATGTGACTGAGTAAGCTAGCTAACTATTTTTTCCCAAATCAGAAAACTGTCATTTAGTACATTTTTGACAACAATAGCCATCCATTTGATCAGATTTACTTAGTTTTTTTTTACATTTCACAAAATTCAGAAAAATCTACTGTAAAGCTGGGACACTCTCAGTGCTGCTGCGAGTCAAAATTGGGTCCTTTAAGCAGCATTTCATTATAATGACTGAACAATTTTCTGAAAACATTTTCTTTTAATAAAGACAAAGAACGATCATATAACAATGATGAAAAACACATGCAACAAATGTACACATTTTAA
The DNA here is from genome assembly GCF_027358585.1 of Pangasianodon hypophthalmus. Lineage (NCBI taxonomy): Eukaryota > Metazoa > Chordata > Actinopteri > Siluriformes > Pangasiidae > Pangasianodon > Pangasianodon hypophthalmus. The sequence goes on along the minus strand of NC_069734.1, from coordinate 2,335,485 downwards.
TGATATTTTTTTAAATGAATTAAATGATTATTTTTGGAGACCCAGCAGAGAGATCCTGCTCTGTGCACAGAGCACAGATATGCATGAGCCATATGGAACAACAACTCAATTGTAATGATGAGTCAGCAGAGTAAGGAACCATTTGCAGCTTTTAATGAAAGGTAAACACAGTAGTACAAGCGTGGTTGAGAAACAGCAAACAGGGTAATCAGAGGCGAGACAAAGGCAGAATTATCAGACAGGCGGATGATCGGGGCAGGCAGCAAACAATCCAGAAACGAAGAGAAGAGAACAGTCCAGGGTCAAACACAGTAATCCAATAAAGAAGTTAGTAACGCTCAGAAATGTCAGCTGAGGCAAAACAAGACTTTGCAGAGAGTGAGTGTGTGGCAGAGGCTTAAGTAATCCGGTAACAAGCTGCAGGTGAGCTCGAAATCAGTGCTGAGCACGGGGTGATGGGAAATGGAGTTTAGAGGGAGAAATCAATACTCGGGTGAAGGTGACCTCTGGTGATGATCAGGGGGAACCACAGACTCGTTACATCAATATATGAAGGCATATTTCTATTTTTTTTTACATAAATATAGTTTCATTTTGGAGCTCAGTAAAGCAGTGTGTGGGTCGAGTTAAAAGTGAAGAGTGCATCTCCTGTTTGCATCATGTTAATAAACTCATATTTATGGCATAGTATGGCATTGTATTTATGTGGTTGTGTAGATGTGTTACATTTATGGCATTGAGCAGTAGCCCTTATCCAGGCAGACTTACAGAACTTCTTTGGAGTCTCAATCTAAAACATCCTCATGCTAGTTCACTGATTCAGGGACGCTGGTGTAAAAACCCTGTTGGAGACATTAATACAGTATGAAAAAAAAATAAGACACTAAAATTTTTATTAAGTTAATTTAATAAACAAACCTTTATAATAGCATTATATACATTCCTGAAATTTCAGAATCTCTGAAAATCAAGTTACATCTTTAAATGGGAATAAATGATTTTTAATAATTCTTTATTACTTTTTGTTTTATTTTTATCAATTGTGCATTAATTTGTTAAAAAATATAATTCACTTGACCAACCCAGTGTTAATCTCCTTAAACTTTCAGGAGCCATCACTGGGTTCAGATATACACTCTTTACTCTCATACACACCTGTCCTATTAGCGCCACTGCACTTACTGAATAATTTATAGTAATAAAGAGGTAAAATCACCTGGTATAACCCTCAAAAAAGTGTGTAATTTATTAACTCTGTGTTTTCTCATTTCTCTCTCTCTCTCTCTCTCTCAGAGGGTAAACCTGTCGTTCTCGTGGTGCTCCACCACACATTTGATCCAGACTACATCGCTCCAGACAGCAGACTCTGTGTAAACAAGGAAAAAGTGTTTGCTGTAGATTGTCTCTATCATGAAGATCAAGGGCTGCTGAGATGCCTGCGCAATGACGATGCAATCAGAGCCGTGAAGAAGCACCTGACAGTCGAGGACCACAGTGGGGATGTCTTCAGAGGTGGTGACTGTGTTGCGGTAAGGAAAATATAGCCTTTTAATCAAGCCTTTATTTATACTGTATATTAATTTTTTTGCTGGACATGAGAAAGAAAGAGAAATAATGTAGCTTAGCAGATAGCACATTAGTCACAAATCTCCATCACCCCAAATCACAAATCACACTAAATCATCATACACTCATATCAGGCATTGCCGTTAAGTTGTTCAGTCCTCCCAATTTGTTTTGTATGTAATGAATAAAACACTTCTTGTGGTGCTGTTATAGCAAAATAATCAATGATGGGGTGATGTGATGAAGCAGATTTACTGTTACCACCCTGTTTAACACTCCTGACAAAGAACTGTACAAAATAACAGTGAGTTGATTATCTAAACTAATTCATTACTTTTGTTTCCATTTTTCCCCATGCCCCTGTTGACTCCTGAAGTGCATACCCTGTACGCGAGATGCAGAAACTGGGTGCCAATCTGTGAGTTGAATCAATTAAGTTCTGTTCACATGAAGGAATATAATATGTTAAAAAAAAAAATCTTTAATGCCATCTGCTGGTCAAAAACTGTTTTTTGTATGTATTTTTATACAAAGAATATACATTTTGTATATATACATATATATGCAATACAGAGAATAATTTTGGTGTTTTTTCTTTTTCTTTCTTTTTTTTTTCATTTTTTCCAGATGAAAGCAAAGCGTCCTATGTGGATATGGATTGTTGCAATTTTCACTGTGATCATCATCTTTGCGATTATACTTGGGGTTTCGTTTCGCTGAAGCCACTGTACTTGCCATACTCTTAATTTAACTAAGTTCACTTAATTAATGCTTTAATTCACGGTTTAGAAATGTAGTACAAAGCTTGTGTTAGAGGTATATCTATAATATAATGATTATGAAGTACTTTGGATAAATAGTTTATCACTGCATGTGCTTTAGACTGTTGGCTTTGTAGCGTTTAGTATAAAAATATCTGTGTATATGTTATTTTATGACAGACCATAGTAACAGATTAGTTTAATTATCTCTCTCCCTTTAACGTTTTTGCCATTTGTTGCTTTCTGACATACAGATTTGAAATAGAAAACAAAATTACATTTACGGAATTCGACTTGCATATTTGATTTATTTATGTTTATGTTATGTTAGGTGACAAAGTGCACATTACTCCAGCAGACTTGTACTGCTTTTTGCTCATTTTTAACTTGTTGGTTACGATATGCAACACAGTATAGGCTAGTTTTTGTTTTGTCTTGTTTTGTGCAGTATATAGTATAATGGTGTTTTTTGCAAATAAAAATAAAAGAAATAAATGCAAAGAAAAAATATGTACCATCTGGTCCGTAATATAATGTGAGTTTTTTTGCTTTGAAAAAATAGTGACTTTTTGTGCCTTTTTCACTCACACACACATCACTGTATTTTGTCATATAGTCTAATCATGCTAGTTATTTCTGTTTAGTCTGGTGTAAAATTCGGGTAGCTAATTTAGCTAGTGAGCTAACTAGTTTGCAAGACAATGCTTGCACACTCTAACATCAGTGACTTTTACAACTTTTACAGCATTTAAATAATACTTTAACAAAAAAAACCCCACAGTTCAGCATTTTGATGCTTTCTGCATTTTTTGGGAATCTTTACAATATGTCCATAGACAACCATTCATTTCACTGGGCTGAGGAAGAACCAATATGGCAGCCATGAAGCTTCACTTTATTTTGTACAAAATGGCGTCTTCATCTATCTAGGTCTCTGTCGGTGCTGTTCCCCCAGATACTGCGGCATGGTATGGTAAAACTTCTCTGATACCACATTTTGATGTATCATAGTGTAACATAATCGTCTTAAATTTGGTTTGTGTTCATGCAGGGTATTGAGGGACAAAATGGGTGGAGCTAGGAAAAAGTCATACTATTCACTGGTCAAACATAATTATTGCAAGTCATCGTTCAAGCCAGAAACCCACCATTTTGGTTGCTACAGTATTAAATAATATGTTACAAATTTGTTATTTATAGTAGTGCGCTGTTTGTAACAATAGCGTTTTGGGATTTAGCCTGGATAGCTGGAATTAGATTTTATACCGGATCATATGAAACAGCAATCTTCTGGAGAGTACCGGAAATCCCAGAAAGTTACGTCTGCTCAACCTTTTGATGTCTTTTCTAATAACACAAAATGCCAAGTTAAAGTTTGAACAGATCCTGAAGATCCTCCATTGTTGCTGCTGGATAGGAAAATGTAACGAGGCAGGTGCCTTCTCAGGCAGATCCGCGGCCACCTGCATGGGCTTTTATAACATGGCAATCTCAGGAAGGTAATCAGCATAAATGTGCAGCACCTGGCCGTCCCTCTTCATAAGCCCTCCGTTTGCCACATTGCGGACATAGATCTGCGCCAGGTAACAGAGCAGCGCCGTGCTGGTAATTTTCGAAGACGTAAATAGAGAAGAAAAAACTATTGAGGTTTAGAAAGAAAAGGAAAGGGAGCTCAGAATTAAAGAGGAAGTCTAGTTGGCAGAAAACTGAAGAGGAGGAAAGATGGAGAATCCTCACTCCGAGATAAATATTCGGCCCTCTTAAGTTAGAAATTGTTCCTTTCTCATTTGGTGCCTTTAAGTTCGGCCAGAAGGAAGGCCATTTTGAGCTGTTTTTTCCCGCCGCGCTGCGGTGCTTTTGAGTTCAGCCATTGACTCTGAGTTTTCCCTGATCCAGTTTCACACGCACTACAACACTCAGGCACACCATCCCGCGGAGTTAGCTCAGCAGATAACATTAGGCTTGAGATTCACAATCTCTCTGGTTTGTGTCCTGTTCTAGGTGTTTGCATTTTTGCACTTTTTGATCCGTCTCCGCACTTGGCTCCATTCCACACCATATATTGTCCTCCCAGACAAGCGGACCCTGCGCGACGCTCTTGAACATCCTATCGCCTAGCCCCATAACAGTACGTCCGCACCATCACCGGAGCCAGCGGATTTAGGGCGGATAGTGGAAATTGTGGCTGGTCAGGCCACTGCTCTGGGGAAACATGAGCAATCTCTGGCAGCACTGTTTTCAGAAACTCGGGGTGTGTCTGAGCGGGTTGCACAGATTCAGTCCATGTTGCAGCCCCAACCCACTTTCCCAGTGGAGGCAAATCAAGAATTGACCTGTGGGTCGACTTCCCAACCCCAGCCCATGACTCAGTCCCTCTCTACCCCTGCAGAGACAAGGTTGCCCGCTCCCCAGCCCTATGCTGGAGAAGCGGGGAAGTGTAACTCTTTTATAATGCAGCCCTCCCAGTTCCCATCTGAAAGGGCGAAGATCTGGACCACTGGATCACTCTGGACTCATTTGTGTCAGTGCTAAGGAGCACCTTTGACCACCCACTCCCCCATCCCATACCAGTCTTCGTGCTTGACGGGCGACCATTAGGCTCAGGACCCATAACCACACAAACGTCACCGGTCACACTACAGTTAGGCCACCACACAGAACGACTGACCTTCTACGTGACTCGGGTACCTGAGTTGCGCCCAGTGCTCGGGTTCCCTTGGCTTCAAGCACATAACCCCCGCATTGACTGGTCTACCAGGTCCATTTCTGTTTGGGGCTCTAGGTGTTCCCAGAGCTGCCTCAAAGGAACACACGCCCTACCTCCGACTACTGTGGAACCGGTTTATCCGCCCATCCACCGCCCCTGCAGGGACGGGGTTCTTTTTTGTCCAGAAAAAAGAAAAAAGAAGGGGATCTGCGGCCTTGCATTGATTATTGTGGCCTTAATGCCATGACGCAGAAGGATAGGTACCCACTGACCTTGATGAATTCTGCATTTGAGTGCCTGCAGAGGGCGAAAACTTTTTCAAAACTGGATCTACAATCTGATCTGCATCAGGGCAGGGGATGAGCTTTCTCTGTTGCTGGTCCCAATTTAAATTTGTCTGAATTTAAATGTCTGTTAAAAACTCATCTTTTCTCCTGTGCTTTTAATGATAGGTGATTGGGTTGTTTTAAGGTTATATGGATTTTACTGTTGTATACAAGCCTATGCAATACTAATGCAGTGATTAGGTCTGTGCATTTTTTAAATGCTGTAATTAGGTTTATGCTTTATGTACAGCACTTTGGTCAATGAAAGTTGTTTTAAATGTGCTTTATAAATAAATTGAAAATTGAAATTGAAATGAGTGGAAGACTGCGTTCATCACGCCGTCTGGGCGCTATGTGTATTTGGTGATGCCCTTTGGCCTGACGAACGCCCCGCTGTCTTCCAGCGGTTCATTAACAAGGTCCTCCGGGAGACCCTGAACCATTATACCTTCGTCTATCTAGACGACATTTTGATTTTTAGCAGCTCGCTGGAGGAACATGCGGTTCATATACACCAGGTCCTTCAGCTCCTCCTCCAGAACCATCTATATGTCAAACTAGAGAAGTCCCAGTTTCATGTAACCACAATCTCCTTCTTGGGCTTTGTTGTGTCCCAAGGGAGACTTAGTATAGACCCAGCCAAGGTAAAGGCGGTTACGCAGTTGCCACAACCCACGTCAGTCCGGCTGGTACAACGCTTCTTGGGGTTTGCAAACTTTTTTTGATGCTTCATTCGGGACTTTAGCACCCCGGCAGCCCCCCTTAACGGACCAAGAAGAACCAGGCTGGGTTTAAGTGGACTAGAGAGGCACAGCAAGCCTTTGTAACCCTGAAGAAGAAATTGACAATGGCCCCTGTGCTGCACATGCCTGATCCTGAGGCTTAGTTCATAGTGGAAGTCGATCCCTCAGATATAGGAGTGGGTGCCGTCCTCTCCCAGCGTTCAGGGCCAGACCAGAAATTTCATCCTTGCACATACTTCTCCCACCGTCTAACCCCGTCTGAGAGGAATTACGACGGTGGGAACCGTGAACTCCTGGCTGTAAAATTGGCATTGCAGGAGTGGAGGCACTGGCTGGAGGGTGCCAAGCACCAGTTCCTTATTTGGATGCACCACAAGAATCTGGCCTACATTCAGGAGGCCAAGCGCCTGAACCCCTGGCAGACCAGGTGGTCCTTGTTCTTTACACGTTTTAACTTCATCTTGTCTTATAGGCCAGGGTCCAAAAATCTAACAGGGTACAAAAATTAAACCAGATGCGCTCTCTAGACAATGGGATATACCCTCACGGGAACCCACCCACGAGCCTATAATCCTATAGAGGAAGCCATCTGCACGACTCTCTTTCTAAACTCTCTCTCTCTCTATGTACCATTGACCATATGGCCTCAGGAACTGTTTTGGGGTCATACATCTCCATTTGCAGGGCTCCCTTGTGTCACCAGAACCCTGGAGTTTTTGTGCCGACGCTTCTGGTGGCCCAATATGGCAAAAGATGTCCGGGCCTATGTGACTGCCTGTCAGGTCTGTGCTCGGAACAAGGAGCCACATACTCGCCCATCTAGTTTGCTTCATCCCCTCCCCATACCCTCTCGCCCATGGCCCCACCTGTCACTGGACTTTGTTACAGGTCTGCCAACATCCCAGGGGATGGCAGTTATACTGGTCATCATGGATCGGTTCTCAAAGGCCTGTAAATTCATTCCCTTGCCCAGACTCCCTTCGGCCAAGGAGACTGCTAAGCTCCTACTGCAATACGTGGTCCGGGTCCATGGCTTTCCGACAGACTTGGTCTCCGACCGGAGACCACAGTTTACCAGTACTTGGTGGACTGGGAGGGTTATGGTCCAGTGGAACACTCTTGGGTCCCAGCTCGGCACATCCTGGACCCGGCACATCCTGGACCCTGCGGCAGGTCACATGGCGCATTACAACATGGCGATCACAGGAAGGTAATCAGCATAAATGTGTAGCACCTGGCCGCGCCTCTTCATAAGCCCTCCGATTGCCTCACTCCGTATGCGGACATAGATCTGTGCCAGGTAACAGAGCAGCATCACGCTACTCTGATTGGTAATTTTCGAAGACGTAAATAGAGAAGAAAAAACTATTGAGGTTTAGAAAGAAAAGGAAAGGGAGAGAAATTATTGAGGGAAAGAAAGAAAAGGGAGCTCAGAATTAAAGAGGAAGTCTAGTTGGCAGAAAACTAAAGAGGAGGAAAGACGGAGAATCCTCACTCTGAGATAAATATTCGTTAGAAATTGTTCTTTTCTCATTTGGTGCCTTTAAGTTCGGCCAGAAGGAAGGCCAGTCTGAGGAGTTTTTTTCCCGCCGTGCTGCGGTGCTTTTGAGTTCAGTCGTTGACTCTGAGTTTTCCCCGATCCAGTTTCACATGCACTACAACACTCACTAACACCATCCTGCGGAGCTAGCTCAGCAGATAACATTAGGCTTGAGGTTTACAACCTCTCTGGTTTGTGTCCTGCTCTAGGCGTTTATGTTTTAGGGAGAGCCTCTTTGATCTGTCTCCACGCTTGGCTCCATTCCACACCATATATTGTCCTCCTGGACAAGCGGACCCTGCGCGACGCTCTTAAACATCCCATCGCCTAGCCCCATAACAGGAAATGATATCATCACCCCATAACTTCCCAAGACCTTTCATGGGTATTATTATGTAAGTATGAATAATTATGGATTCAGATTAGTAACCATACCATACGCTTGTTCAGACATGTGACAGGAAGGTGGTGTTTATTGTGACAAAACAGTAAATGAAGGATACCTTTTGAAGGTTTTGAATCATTAAGGTCACTTGGTGACGTGGTGTTATAATTAACTTCAGGGTGGTAACAGTAACTCTGCTTCATTACACCACTACGTCATTGATTATTTTCCTATGACAGCACACCCTTTCATTTTATTCTTTACTCATTTCATGTTCATATATTATAATAATATACTATTATATTAGACTGGCAGAGGTGGAGGCTCATAACATTCTGTAAGTGGCTATAGTAATAGCCAGTTATAGACACTCTGCTACTTGCTTTTTTTAACCTGAAACCAGAAACGCAGTCTGAGCTCAGAAAGTGAAAGCAAAGGGAACAGAGAAACCTCCTCCCTCGTTCCTCCTTTCTGTGGTTTGCACATCATTTGTTTTCCAACAGAATCCCTGCACATCGAGTAACTGGGCTGAGATTTAACTTCAAAATGATTCAAGGTATGTGTTCTTGATAAAATGTTAATGCAAATTTTGATATTGTGCTGATCCTGTTTAAGCATTTGCTCTGTGGATGACTCGACAAACTGCAGCATTTGAATTTGCTTAGCCAGATATACCTTTAGCTTTATCCATTTATCCTTGGCCATTTACCCATAACAAAATGATACCTTTACGTAATTATTAATCATTTAAAAGCTTATAAATGTATATAATTTTTTTATTTTATTTTAATGTATAATATACCTCTTAAACGTAAACCTTAATCTTATTTGTATGCTGCTTTTTTCCTGTTGTTCCAGCAATTAGATTTTATGTGATGGTCCTGGGGAACACCATGGATTTCCACAAGACCTTTCTGGATGATCTCACAATTTCATCAAAATTTCAAGAAGTGAATTCGGTGAATGACAGTGATGTCATCATTGCTTTTATCCCAATTGTGTCTCGAGCTGGTACTGACATTTTAGCTGCAACAGAGATGATTCCTGGTAAGTACAAACAGCTCTATTTTAAAGTAAAGAATTTTTCCCTTTTATTATAGTACTTAACATTACTACTATTTGCTATGATAAGAGTCGTTCTCAGAAAGTCTCTCTCTCAAAAAAAAAAAAAAATAATAAAAAATCATAGCTCTGAAATTAACTCCACCCCTGTTCCACTTCAGATTTTCATATACTTTCTGTAAAAGTTTTATTAATTACATTTCTGCTATGTAGATCATGTTGCATCTTTTAATGATTATAAAATTGATCAAAATTTGGGTCTTTGGTTTGCTTGTTTTTTTTTTATTGTACATTAATAAAAATAGGATTTTCCATGAACAACCAAATGTTAACCTCTAAAACTCTCAGGAGCCATCACTGGGTTCAGATGTACATTCCTCACCTGACCTATTAATCTCATAGTATAAGCCTCAGCACTATTTTTCTTTAGTATTCAACACAATTCTGATTGGTTTCTTATGGGGAAAAAGAGTAATTTATTAACTCAATGTTATCACACTCTCTCTCTCTCTCTCTCTCTCTCTCTCTCTGTCTCTCTCTCTCTCAGAGGGTAGGCCTGTGGTTCTTGTGGCGCTCCACCACACGTTTAATCCGGATGACATTGTTCCAGACAGCAGACGCTGTGTGAACAGGAAGGATGTGTTTGCTGTAGATTGTCTCTTTCATGAAGATCAAGGGCTACTGAGATGCCTGCGCAATAACGATGCAATCAGAGCCGTGAAGAAGCACCTGACCGAAGAGGACCACTCTGAGGTAGAGTCCTGAATGTGATCGCTTTGACATGGTTAGGAAAATATAGCCCTTTAATATGGCCTTTAGAGAGTTTGAGAATTAGCCTGAGCTTAATGGACAAGAGAAAGAAATTGCAATTAAAGCAGACAGTGAATTAGAGAGAATTTGATGGATAAAAGAGTGAAACATTAGGCAATTCACAGACAGCACATTTAAAGTGACATTTTTGAAATGTGCACTCATGACCATAGATTTTGTAGGTGGAGGAAATAAAGACATAGCATCAAACAAAATGGAGTCAAGAGTCTATCATATATGACTTGTGGTCTAGGCTACTGTCTAGAGTTTATTTAGTGCAGCGGCAGGAACGAGCTCAAATGCAGGTAAAGTTTTATTTAGAATGCAGGCAGACAAATCCAAAGGGTTAGGCAAAAACATGGTCAAAACACAGGCAATGGTCAAGCAATCAGCCAACAACATGGACTAGGCAAGACGATGGGCAAAAAACAGAAAACCAAAAATGAGATCAATACCAGAGATACATGATAGCAAGATACAGAAAGGCTTGGCAATGACAGAACATTGAGTGTATACTTTGCAATGTCCCAGTAAAGTGATTGTCCTTATGTACTGCGTGTAATTGAGTGTGTGCAATCAGAATGACAGCGAACATGAACATGATAGAGTTCCTGATGGCTGGGTGTTGAAGTCCGTGACAGCCATGTTTGTAGGCCACATTGTACTCTGGGATTTGTAGTTGGATGCTGATTCCGGCATTGATGTGATACCCTGTAATAGGCAGTCGAGACTCAACAACACGCAGTCATCCAGCGTACAATCTAGCAGCTTGTTTTGAGTATAATTTTTGTCCAAAATGAGCTGTTTTTGAAAAGTTTTTGATAAAATCTTTGCAATATACCTTACAATGGAAAATGTTACTGTGCATCAAAGACACACTGTCTGCACCTACACTTTGCCTTTTTGTTAACATTTTTTCAACATAATTCCAAATATTTGCTTTAAAACAAGATCAAGGCCACCACATATTTAAACTACCCCAGTCTGCTCATTAACTCTGCTGTCCACTGCTCCTCCCCTGAGCATGGGGCACCGTGATTCCTGCCCCAGTGGGACTTTAATAACACTTGTTGCAGTTCCCATTTTTGACTTTGTGGAAATGTGTTTGATTTAATTCCAAATATTTCCTTTAAAACAAGAACAAGACATTTGTTCCCTCATGTTTAAGAAATAAAAAAAATACTAAAAATGCTTGTCATGTTTCTAAGAAACCCCTGACCATGTACAGCTATGTTGTCTTGCTAATGAGTTAAAGTGCTATTTAGTTAGCAAACGGAAACTTCCCAAACAAGGACTCCCAGTCCACTTTTGCTCTCTCAGTGCTGAACCAGGTATTAAACGTCCTTGCTTGCTCAGTTTAGGGAAACTGCAGTATAACAGCAAACACAAAGGCTCTACTGCTGACTTCTGTTCAGAAACTACACTGGTTTAAAATGATCACTTCACTGTATTTTGCATGTGCAGTGGGTTTTAATAGAAAGGAAATATTTCCACAGGGAATAATTTATGTGAGTCACATTCTGTCTTTTTTTTAATCTTTTTTTTTTTTTTTTTTTTTTGTAGGTGGATCGCAAGTATTGCAGATGGATATTGCTTGTTGTATGTATTGTTGGGGTTATTATTGTGGGTATTGTTGTGGCTACTCTTAAATAATGATTTCATTCATGAATAAAAAATCATAATGGAAAGTGCATGATGTTTTCTCCTACAGCTTTTGTCACATGTATATCTATAATATAATGATATGCAGTATAATGCACTCAGTTTCAAGGGCTTTGGATAAATAGGTTTTATGTCCAGCTAAAGACTGCATGTGCTTTACACTGTGTGTTTGTAGGGTTTAGGGGAAAATCATATCTGTATATAGATTAAAATACAATGTTATTATATGACAGTCTATAGTAACATATTAGCTTAATCATCTCTCTCTTGAGCCTAAATCTATCATTTGTTGCTTTGCGACAACTTAAAAAAATACAGAACAGATTTGTTTCCTCTCCTAACCTCACTGAGTGTCACTCTGGATTGAAATGTCCCGTGTGTGTGTGTGTGTGTGTGTGTGTGTGTGTATTCTGTTTCAGTCCCTAAGAATAGATTGAAGTAAAATCTGATATGACAGGTTGGAAAGAGGGACACAGTGTAAGAGAGAGAGAGAGAGAGAAAATGGAAAACTTGAATATAGAGTGTCACATGTTACTTATTTAATGTATTTAAATAAATAAATAATTCTGAACTACCGTGTGTGTGTGTGTGTGTGTGTGTGTGTGTAAGACTCTCTTGTGTATTACCGTGTGTAAAAATGTCTGCTGCATGTGAATAAACACTTCCAGTAATGTGATGGCGTTTTATTAAAACATATAATTGGACATTTCTTACATCGATATCTTTTACAGTTATTAATGCCATGACTAAAATGGAAGCGCAGTATAGATTTGATATACAACTTTCATGGGTTAGAAAATATAGTCCATGTAATCGTCCTTCACACACCAACTAAAGGAATTATTTCTGTACAAAGGCGTTTGGCCTCATTTACAATTTCCATGCTCAGTCTCTGTGGCACCTGGATACTGAATACTGGATAGTCAGACAGTGTGTATGTGTGTGTGCGTGTGTGTGTGTGTGTGTTTGTACAAGCTGCTAATGAGATGTGTACACAAAGGTTTTTATTCATACAGCCAGCAACAAAAAAGAATAATTAGGCTATAACTGATCTGTACGAAACTTTCTAGGGAGGGAGAACCAATATGGCAGCCATGAAGCTTCACTTTATTTTGTACAAAATGGCGTCTTCATCTATCTAGGTCTCTGTCGGTGCTGTTCCCCCAGATACTGCGGCATGGTATGGTAACACTTCTCTGATACCATATTTTGATGTATCATAGTGTAACATAATCATCCTAAATTTGGTTTGTGTTCATGCAGGGTATTGAGGGAACCAAGCAGGGACAAAATGGGTGGAGCTAGGAAAAATTCATACTATTCATTGGTCAAACATAATCATCGCAAGTCATCATTCAAGCCAGAAAACCACCATTTTGCTTGCTATTAAATATGTCAAAATAATATGCTAAAAATTTGTTATTTATAGTAGTGCGCTGTTTGTAACAATAGCAGGCAGTTTGGAATTTAGCCTGGATAGTTGGAATTAGATTTTATGAATAGCGATCTTCTGGAGAGTACCGGAAATCCCAGAAAGTTACTTATGCTCAACAGTTTGATGTTTTTTCTAATAACACTAAATGCCAAATTAAAGGTTGAACAGATCCTGAAGATCCTCCATTGTGGCTGCTGGATAGGAAATGATGTCACCACCCCATAACTTCTCAAGACCTTTCATGGGTATTGTTATGTAAGTATGAATAATTATGGATTCAGATTAGTAACCATACCATACGCTTGTTCAGACATGTGACAGGAAGGTGGTGTTTATTGTGACAAAACAGTAAATGAAGGATACCTTTTGAAGGTATCTTTTGAAGATATCATTAAGGTTACTTGGTGACCTGGTCTTATAATTAACCTTAGGATGATAACAGTGACCCGACAGCACACTCTGTCTTTTTTATGCCTTACTCATTTCATGTTCATATTGTGCACACTTTTGAGGTGGAGGCTCATAACGTTCTGTACACTGGTGTATTTATAGAGGCTTCATTTGCTTTTGGTTTCCCAGAAATGCAGTCTGAGCCCTAAGAGTGAAAGTAAAAGTACCAGAAAAAAAAACTTCACCTCATTATTCTAAAATCTGTGGATTGCACACCATCAGTCGTCCAACGGATCACTCCAGATCGTGTAACTCGACTGAGATCTGACTTCAAAATGACCCAAGGTATGTGTTCTTAATAATATCTTACTGCATGATATTATGTGATAGTGTGCTGATCCTGTTTAACCATTTGCTCTGTGTATGCGACTTGAGAAAATGTATCATATGCATTTGTGCAGCCACATTCCATTAACCCTTTATTTACACAGCAATTAATACTGTAAAAGCTTCTTTCTTTTTTCTTGATGTACAGTCTTTCCAGCAACTGTCCGATTTTTTGTCATGGTCCTTGGAAACACCGTGGATTCCCACAAGACTTTTCTGAATCATCTGACAATTTCACGAAAATGTCGAGAAGTGAATACGCTGAATGACAGTGATGTCATCATTGCTTTTGTCCCAGTTGTGTCTCGAGCTGGTACTGACATTTCAGCTGCAATGGAGAAGATTCCTGGTAAGTACAAATAACTCTCTCTTACTGTGTTTACATTAAAAAAACTTTCTTTAGCTTACTGTAAAACATTACTGTAAACTCTTTATTTTAATTATTATCATTTGAGTAATAAATGCATAATTGAATGAGTGGTAAAGTATTATTATTATTATTATTATTATTATTATTATTATTATTATTACATTTAAAAGCACCATTTTCAAAAAGCCCTTCTCATACGTATAACAGGAAGTGGGCGTGGTCTGTACTGGAAGTTAATCCTACCACTATGCTCTGGAAACACTGGAAAACACACTGGAAAATCCAGGGCTCCTGGAAATATTCACAAATTATACCAACAAAACATAACGTTTATATATTATAAAAATAACATTATATTTATTATTATAATATTTAACTCCTAGAAAACTCTCAAATCAAGAAACTGTTTAGTACATTTTTAACAACAATAGACATCCATTTTATCAGATTTACTTAGTTTTACATTCCACAAAATTCACAAAAATCTACTGTAAAGCTGGGACACTCTCAGTGCTGCTGCGAGTCAAAATTGGGTCCTTTAAGCAGCATTTCATTACAAAGACCGAAAGATTTTCTGAAAAGATTTTCTTTTAATAAAGACGAAGAACGATCATATAACAATGATGAAAAACACATGCAACAAATGTACACATTTTTATAATATTTTTAAAATGAATTAAATGATTATTTTTGGAGACCCAGCAGAGATATCCTGCTCTGTGCACAGCGCACAGATCTCCTGTTTGTATCATGTTAATAAACTCATATTTATGGCATTGTATGGCATTGTATTTATGTGGTTGTGTAGATGTGTTACATTTATGGCATTGAGCAGTAGCCCTTATCCAGGCAGACTTACAGAACTGCTTTGGAGTCTCAAACTAAAACATCCTCATGCTAGTTCACTGATTCAGGGACGCTGGTGTAAAAACCCTGTTGGAGACGTTAATACAGTATGGGGAAAAAAACAAGACACTAAAATTTTTATTACGTTAATTTAATAATCAAACCTTTATAATAGCATCATATACATTCCTGAAATTTCAGAATCTCTGAAAATCAAGTTACATCTTTAAATGGGAATAAATGATTTTTAATAATTCTTTATTACTTTTTTTTTTAATCAATTGTGCAATAATTTGTTAAAAATATAATTCACTTGACCAAGCCAGTGTTAATCTCCTTAAACTTTCAGGAGCCATCACTGGGTTCAGATATACACTCTTTACTCTCATACACACCTGTCCTATTAGCGCCACTGCACTTACTGAATAATTTATAGCAATAAAGAGGTAAAATCACCTGGTATAACCCTCAAAAAAGTGTGTAATTTATTAACTCTGTTTTCTCATTTCTCTCTCTCTGCCTTTCAGAGGGTAAACCTGTCGTTCTCGTGGCGCTCCACCACACATTTGATCCAGATTACATCGCTCCAGACAGCAGACGCTGTGTAAACGAGGAAAAAGTGTTTGCTGTAGATTGTCTCTATCATGAAGATCAAGGGCTGCTGAGATGCCTGCGCAATGACGATGCAATCAGAGCCGTGAAGAAGCACCTGGGAATTGTGGACCACTCTGAGGTAGAATCCTGAATGTGACCCCTTTAACATGGTTAGGAAAATATAGCCTTTTAATATGGCCTTTATTTGAGAGTTAGCCTGAGCTTAATGGACAAGAGAAAGAAATTACAGTTAAAGAAGACAATGAATTAGAGAGAATGTGATGGATAAAAGAGTGAAACTTTAGGCACAGATTCACAGGCAGCACATTTAAAGTGTGTCAGAAATCCATTTTTCATTTTTCAGAATTTCCCAGTGAAGTGATTGTCCTTATGTACTGCGTGTAATTGAGTGTATGCAATCAGAATGACAGCGAACATGAACATGATAGAGTTCCTGATGGCTGGGTGTTGTAGTCCGTGACAGCTGTGTTTGTAGGCCACGTTGTACTCTGGGATTTGTAGTTTAATGCTGATTCCGGCATTGATGTGATACCCTGTAATAGGCAGTCGAGACTCAACAACACGCAGTCATCCAGCGTACAATCTAGCAGCTTATAATTTTTGTTCAAAATGAGCTGCTTTTGAAAAGTTTTTGATAAAATCTTTGAAATATACCTTACAGTAGAAATGTTACTGTGCATCAAAGAGACGCTGTCTGCACCTACACTTTGCGTTTTTCTGGAAATTTATTTGATTTAATTCCAAATATTTGCTTTAAAACAAGATCAAAGCAGCCGCAAGGTATTTAAGCTACCCCAATCTCGTCATTCACTGTGCTGTCCACTGCTCCTCCCCTGAGCATGGGACACCGTGACTGACCTTTAATGACACTAGTTGCAGTTCCCATTTTTGATCACTAGGTGCTAAATGGGGCAGTGAGCTCACTGCACCATGATTGTGCAGCATGTAGAAAGGCCAGTAATTCAACAGAACATAGGCTGATATCTGTCAAATAGCAACATTTTTAGATCTTTCATCACTCAAAACAGGTAATTAGTATTTCACCAGAATTTAAAAGGTGGGGCTCTACACAGTCGGCCCCATGGTCGAGCCGCCCCTGCATTACTGTTACCATCCCAAAGCTGATTATTTTCCTGTAACAGTACATCCTGAAGTGTTGATAATAACAATTATTTGTTCATTTAAAAAAAAGACACATCATAATTTTTATCCATTTATATTCATGTTTAATGCTGTGGAAAGAAGTTAGTCCACGAAACAAGTTAGCTCTGGTTGTCCCTTACATTATAACAGCTATAAACATTTGTTCCCTCACCTTAAAGAAATACAAAAGAAATACTAAAAATGCTTGTCATGTTTCTGAGAAACCCCAGACCATGTACAGCTATGTTGTCTTGCTAATAAGTTAATATCCTATTTAGTTAGCAAAATGGAACTTCCCAAACAAGGACTCTCAGTCCACTTATGCTCTCTCACTGCTCTCAATACACCTGAACCAGGTATTAAATGTCTTTGCTTGCTCGGCATGTGCAGTGTGTTTTTATAGAAAAGAAATATTTCCACAGAGAATTTTCTGAGTCATATTCTTTTTTTTTAACCTTTTTTTTTTTTTTTTTTTTTTTTGCAGGTGGATCACAACAATTACAGATGGACATTGGGTTGTATTGCAGTTGTTGCAGCTACTGCTGTGGGTGGTGTTTTGGGTGGTGTTTTGGGTGGTGCTGTGGGTGGTGCTGTGGGTGGTGCTGTGGGTGGTGCTATGGGTGTTGTAATGAAGCGTATGATTTTTCCCAAGGTTAAAGATCATTGTACTGGCCACACTCCTCCTCTTTAAGTTCTCTTAATTAATGATTTAATTCATGAATAAAAAAACATAACTGAAAGTGCATGAGGTTTCATCCTAGAGCTTTCGTCACATGTATATCTATAATATAATGATATGCAGTATAATGCACTCAGTTTCAAGGGCTTTGGATAAATAGGTTTTATGTCCAGCTAAAGACTGCATGTGCTTTACACTGTGTGTTTGTAGAGTTTAGGGGAAAAATCATCATCAGTATATAGATTAAAATACAATGTTATTATATGACAGTCTATAGTAACATATTAGCTTAATCATCTCTCTCTTGAGCCTAAATCTATCATTTGTTGCTTTGCGACAACTTAAAAAAATACAGAACAGATTTGTTTCCTCTCCTAACCTCACTGAGTGTCACTCTGGATTGAAATGTCCCATGTGTGTGTGTGTGTGTGTGTGTGTGTGTGTGTGTGTATTGTGTTTGTTTCAGTCCCTCAGCATCGACATGAAATAAAATCTGATATGACAGGTTGGAAAGAGGGACACAGTGTAAGAGAGAGAGAGAGAGAGAGAGAGAGAGAGAGAGATTAAATGGAAAACTTGAACATAGTGTCACATTTTACTTATTTAATGCTGACAGGATGTTTAAATTAACATATTTCAGTGGAATTTAAAAAAAAATGCTTTCTGACGTCACAAATACAGGCCCATTTCATTGTTAAGGCAAGAACTACAAGTGAATAGAGTAATTTAAAAAAAATTATTTCTATCTGAATAGGGCTATAGGGTTGCAGTACCGATATCCAGATTTTTTCTTGATTCTGAGAACTTGTACACATAAAAAAAAATTTTTTGGATTGTGACGATACCTCAACATTTCCATTTCAGTTTGCATATTTGATTTATTTCTGGAAGATAGTGTAGTGTTTACAGGTCACAACGTTTTCTCCCAGTTTAATCCGCTCAATCTCACAAAAGCTACCAATCCAGGAGAGTTTACAAAGCTGATAATTCACACTGCTCAGATTCACAGCATCCATCAAGCAGTTCACTGTTAAGCATGGTGTAGTAGCTTTTCTCAATGTCTATAAATATATAAAGAATTCTGAAGTACTGTTTGTCTGTGTGTGTTTGTGTTTGTTTGTGTGTGTGTATGTGTAAGACTCTGTTGTGTATTAACGTGTGTAAAAATGTCTGCTGCATGTGAATAAATTAAAAAAAAAAAAACACTACCAGTAATGTGATGGCGTTTTATTAAAACATATAATTGGACATTTCTTACATCGATATCTTTTACAGTTATTAATGCCATGACTAAAATGGAAGCGCAGTATAGATTTGATTTACAACTTTCATGGGTTAGAAAATATAGTCCACTTAATCGTCCCTCATACACCAACAAAAGGAATTATTTCTGTACAAACACATTGGCCTCATTTACATTTTCCATGCTTTGTCTGTGTGACACCTGGATACTGAATACTGGACAGTCAGACAGTGTGTGTGTGTTTGTGTGTGTGTGTGTATGTGTATGTACAAGACGCAAATGAGATGTATACAGAAAAGTTTTTAATTAATCTTACAGCTAGCAACAAAAAAAGAATAATTAGGCTATAACTGATCTGTAGGAAACTTTCTACTATTATTCTCTTCCAAATATGTAGTGTGTGTGTGTGTGTGTGTAGGGGTTGAAGGGAGTGTCCATAAAAGCAACATGACTATTTAATACTCAATACTTTAATGCTTCAAGTTAACAATGCAAATAATCCATGAGTTAATGCTAAGCAACAGCGTAAGCCCTAAATTTTGTCTTATAATAAGGTAGACAGTTAAAATGGCTTCCCGGTTTCACTCATAGATACACAAACTAGAGCCCCAGACAGGTGACAGAGTGCACACTACAAAGTGCACACTACTCCAGAAGATTTGTGCTGCTTTTTGCTTTTTTAAACAACTTTTTGATTAAGATATACAACAGAATATAGTTTTTTGTTTGTTTGTCTTCTCCACCTCATTTTTCTTGTATGTAGTACAGTGGTGCTTGAAAGTTTGTGAACCTTTTAGTTTGTGAACCTTTAATATCATCAGATCTTCATACAAGTCCTAAAAGTAGATAAAGAGAACCCAATTAAACATATGAGCCAAATATTATATCCAGTCTTTTATTTATTGTGAAAAATGATCCAATATTACATATCTGTGAGTGGCAAAAGTATGTGAACCTTTGCTTTCAGTATCTCGTGTGACCCGCTTGTGCAGCAATAATTGCAACTAAATGTTTCCAGTAACTGTTGATCAGTCCTGCACATCGGCTTGGAGGAATTTTAGCCTGTTCTTCAGTACAGAACAGCTTCAACTCTGGGATGTTGGTGGGTTTCCTCACATCTACGGCTTGCTTCAGGTCCTTCCACAACATCTCTATTGGATTAAGGTCAGAAGTTTGACTTAGCTGTTCCAAAACATTAACTTTATTCTTCTTTAACTATTCTTTGGTAGAACGACTTGTGTGCTTAGGGTCTAGGTTCTATTTTGGCCTCATCCATCTACTGCCTTCTGGCTTGTCTACATGATCTTTAGCAAACTGCAGATGGGCAGCAATGTTCATTTTGGAGAGCAGTGGCTTTCTCCTTGCAACCCTGCCATGCACACCATTGTTGTTCAGTGTTCTCCTGATGGTAGACTCATGAACATTAACATTAACCAGTGTGAGAGAGGCCTTTAGTTGCTTAGAAGTTACCCCGGGTTCCTTGCAGACTATTACAAGTCTCGGAGTGATCTTCGTTGGTCGACCACATCCTGGGGAGGGTAACAACGGTCTTGAATTTCTTCCATTTGTACACAATCTGTGTGACTGTGGATCGGTGGAGTCCACACTCTTTAAAGATGGTTTTGTAATCTTTTCCAGCCTGATGAGCATCAACAACTCTTTGTTCATGCAAGGATACATTTCCACAAACATGTGTTGTGAAGATCATACTTTGATAGATCCCTTTAAATAAATCTGGGCGCTCACTCACACTTGATTGTCATTTCATTGATTGAAAACACCTAATTCTAATTTCACCTTCAAATTAACTGCTAATCCTGGAGGTGGACATACGTTTTCCACTCACAGATATGTAATATTGGATTATTCTTCTCAATAAATATATGACCAGGTATAATATTTTGTCTCATTTGTTTAATTGGGTTCTTTTTGTCTACTTTTAGGACTTGTGTGAAAATCTGATGATGTTTTAGGTCATATTTATGCAGATATATAGAAAATTCTGAAGGGTTCACAAACTTTCAAGCACCACTTTATAATATGGTTTCTTTGCAAATATAAAAAAAAAGAAATACAGAAAGAAAGTCTAATCCTCTGGTTCTATAACATAATGTGGCTTTTTTCCTCTCCAAAAATAATGACTTCTGGTGCCTTACTCATGCACACCACTGAATTTTGTCTAGTCTAATCAAGCTATTTCTGTTTAGTCTGATGTAAAATCGGTTAGCTAATTTAGCTAGCTAACTAACAGGTTTGCAAGACAATTCTTTCTGCATTTTTTGGGAACAGTTTGGGAATCTGTTTGCAATATTTCATTTCACTGTGCTGACGGAGAACCAATATGGCAGCCATGAAGTCGCACTTTATTTCATTCAAAACAGCATCTTCACCTATCTAGGTCTCTGTCAGTGCTATTCCACCAGACGCTCTGTTAAGATACAGTGAGAAATCCATAATGCCACATTATTTTAGTGTTAAATTTGATTCCTCTTCTTGCAGAGTATCAAGAGAAGCAAACAGGGACAAAGTGGGTGGGGCTAGGAAAAATACAGACCACAGATTGCAATCACCAAGACTCATCATTTAAATCAGACTACCGCCATTTAAAAAAAATAAAACACAAATATGGCTGTGTGCCAAAATGCTTACTACAGTATTAAACAGACCCCTTCAGTGTTTGTAAACCAAAACACATGCACAGCCAACCTGGTTGCAAAAAGACCTGAAGAGACCAGCAACCTAATTGTAAGTGGTTATAATAGGACTGAAGAATCTGTGAATCTTGGCATCCTGTCAGTGGCTAAATGATACTAAGCGGTAGCCTCACCTTCAGTGACGGGACATATACATATAGATATCTCATAGAAGCTCTGAGCATTTAAACTAGAGACAAACTGAAGTCATCTTGAAGTCTCTTGATGATTACAACTTTGTTGTTTGTGGGAAAGTTCAAGGTGTAATGTTTCCTGATTACAACTTCGAGGGTGTCGTGGCACTGAAAGCTGAGGTGTCATAACAAATGCCTCATTTGTTAGCTGAATAAAGTTATGCTAGTTAACTTTAAGCTAGATAAACATGTCCATTATAGGGAACTCTTCAGTATGAACGTGACCTAGCTATTTAGTGTTAGCTAGCTAGTTTCTTGATCTAGATTTTAGGTGAGCTACGTAAGTTTGTTAAAGCAATATAAATTAAATAAGTTAGCCAACTAACAAGCTACGCCTTACTTAGCACACCAGGTTCACTGACATCGTAGTTAGCTAGGTGAAATGTATGCTGCAAACATAAGCATTTTTGATTAGCTTCTCTGACCCGTTATCCCTCCTGTAACCACAAATGTCCTCTGTTGGCTTGGAAAGATGTCCGATTCGGCAGTGTTACACTATGATACAGAAAAGGTGTTCATGAACACTTTTCCGATTCTGACACCCTACAAGACAACACAACATTTTAGAAAATAAATTCTGGCTCTGCTCTTAAAAATCACTATAGACTCCTGCTTTGTTTTTGCAACCAGGAGGCATGGGTGATGTCAGACTGACTTGTCTCACTCAGGGGTCTCTATATCAAAATAATATGCAGCAAATTATTTTAGTTATCGTAGTGTGATATGTAGAACAATAGTATGCGTTTCGTGATTTAGCCTGGCTAGCTGGAATTGGTTTTTCACCCAGTTCATATGAAACAGCGATCTTCAGCAGTGTCCTGGAAATTCCAGTATGTTCCGTATGGTTCCGTATGTCTTTTCCAATAAAAATGTAAAACTAAATCGCAAGTTAAAGGTTGAACAAACCCTGAAGTTCACACATCGTTGCACCATGCCATAACTTCCCGAGAACCTTTATGGGTACTGTTTTATACCAAAGTATGGATAATTCTGGATTCGGATTAATAACCACACCACACTGTACCGCCCTATGTGGTGGAAAAGTGCTATTATATGTATATCTGTGGTTCCACTCTCTCCACTTGTTCAGACACATGGCGAGAAGGCGGGGTTTATTTTGGCAAAACAGGAAATGAAGGATACGTCTTGAAGAGTTTGAGTCATTTGAGTCATTCTGAATGTCTAGTATAAGTAAATCAAGGTGACTGGATTGGTTTTCTTGAAGACGCCTTGACTTGTTACTAGACATACAAGAAATAATGGACAATAAAAGAGTCTGTGATGGTTGGTCTTTTCTGTTTTTTTTTTCTTTTCCTTTACTTTTCCTCCTCTTCCTTCCTCTAGTCTTTCAAAAGTCCATGGAAATGGAGCGCTGACTCGCATCCGGTACGCTAGTGGCATTGTTGCTACGGACACCACCATGGTTACGGATGCTGATGCTGCTGCATCCACTTCCAATGCTTCCCGTAGCTCCACCCACAGCCCCACCAATAATCCCTCCCACATTTCCACCCATGGCCCCACCCCTTCCATAGATCTCACACGGGATTTCCTCCATGACCCGGTCCTCGATGACCTGCTCAGCGCACTCATGAGTCTGTTTGTAGCCGTAGCAGCTCTTCTTGTAGCTCCCCAGGCCGCTGTTGTTGAAGGTCTTCATGGGCTGTGGTTTAGAGAAGTCGTTGTGATATGAGAGCTCCATGGAGCCAAGCGCACTGCGGTTTTGTTTTATGCTGCCGGTGCCACCACAGTGGTGCTCATGGATGCAGCGAGACGTCGTGGACGAACGCCGGAGCTTCTGAAAGCTCTCAAGCTCCTCATTCAGCTCAGCGAGGTCAGACGAGAGCTCTTTGTCTCGCAGGGAGAAGAGCTCATAGTGTGGAGGGTCAAACACTTCCTGGATGCCGGATTTATTGAAGACAGCTGGACGGCGTGACACCACCTTCTTACGAGGCTGCTTCATCTGGACCAGGATGGAGATGATGAGCAAAACAAGCACTACGCCAGAGGAGATGCCGATAACCGTGCCGTGGGTCTTGGTGATCTGGTGGAACAGGCCCTTAGACTTCCGCTCTACAGAGACATTGAAATTGGAAAGATTTTGTTAGTCGACAGACAGAGAGACTGCACGCTTAGTTATTCAAGGGTTCTTTAAGGGTTCTTTGGATAATTAAGGGTCCATAGCTTCCAAAATGGTTCTAATCTTCTGATATGAAAACACGACGTTGTAGGGTTCTATATAGAACGTTGGGGGTTTTCTAAGAGTTCTATATGCAGTTTTCTAATTTTCTAAGAATGTAAATCTGGTTAAATGATATGGTGGATAGACAAATGGACAGACAGACAGAGAGATAGACAGGCTATACTCTTAAAAAAATGGTTTTTCACGGGTTCTTTAATGGTCCATTGGATAATTAAAGTTTGTAAGCTTCCAACAGGGTTCTAATTGAGACACACTGTGTTGTAGGATTCCATACAGAACCTTTAAAGGTTCCTCAGAGGGTTCTAATATTCAGAATTTTGGCTATATTTAAGATAGATAGATAGATAGATAGATAGATAGATTTGGCTATATGCAGTATATACATAGTTAAATGCATGGATGGGTTAAACAATAGATAGAAACAAATATAAAATGAAAGACACATCGCACTTTGAGATTGAGATCACATTGTAATGACTGATGTCCATCGGTTTGTTATTAGTTATAAAAACCGCACTTCAGTTGACCTCTTTTCTGTCACTGCCCAGCTCTCAGCTCAGCTACAGTGAACAGCTTCTTCAAAACAGTTCTGCATTACCAAGTGACTGCACCTAAACTCTGCTCCTGATCTACTTATATAACACAGTGGCCACAGGCAAAGTTCATTCCACAAATGTCAGTCCGGTCTGCACCAGCAGAGGCTAATTTAAGAACAAACTCACCCTTGCAGTGGTTCTCATCCCAAGGGTACACACAGTTTTGCACGCCATTACACACCAGAGAATTGTTGATGCACATGTTGCTGTGGCAGAAGAAGGTGTTTCCGGAGCAAGGAGCTGAAAGAGAAGACCACACCATCAACAAAACCTCAAACTGAGAGGAGAAAGATGTAGAAATTAGAACTACAGCACAATAACTTTCAGTCTGTCCATGTTTAGGTTGTGTATAGTGATCTGTACATGGATTTATTGTGTGGGACAAAAAAAGTAAATTTTAGTCCAGGGGCTGTAAGTACAGACTTAAGCGCTATTCAGAAGTTGCATGAGAATTACGCACATGGGGAGGTGTTTGAGTAAAACAATGGTTTGTCTCACTTATGTAAGATTGTAATCAAGATTTTGAACTTGCGTGATATCGGCAAGGAGCAGCGTTATGTCCAGCACTACTGTATGGCTGTAATAAAATTACAGCCATAGCATTTTCAGATGTAACCACAATATATCTGAAAATACTATGGCGGTAATTTTATGAAATGCCATTCAAGACTATAAATATGACACTATTAATTAATAGTACAGTCACTTTAATACAGTTTTTTTTTTTTTACATGGAGGACATCGGAGGAGACACAACTTAGTCAGAGACATTGCTCAGCTCAAGGAGTGAATGTTTTTTTATGCATAATGTTATGAATGAACTTGAAGAGAGCTGTAAGTATAACAGATATGTTCTCAGTCAGATTATCCTTCAAACCATGGTCATGTTTTCTTTAATTGCATCGAATTATCCAAATTCAACAACTCAAAACAGTGAATTCAAAGTGGCATAAAATAGCCTACATCTCATAAACATACATTACAAATCCGTGACCTTCATTTATTATCTTGTGGCTTCATTAATTTCACTATATAAAAAAATAAAATGCAAAACTGAAAAAGGAATGATTTGATTAAATGTCGAAGTCATTGTGGTGCTCCTGTGGTAGTGCTTCTCATTTGACAGACAGTGTAGAGGGGTGCCAATACTTTCTACAGTGCACCAGATGGGCTACAGACAGTAATTGAACACCTACACAGTGACCTGTATGGTGGGTTTACTTATCAAGATCAGAAAGAGAGAAGACGGAAAGCAGCCGAGTGAAAGAGAGTGAGAGAGCAATGGAGAATGAGAGAGATGCGTGGGTAATAGAAAGTGACATGTCGGCTGTAGAGAAAAAAAACCCCTTGGCTGATTCAGCGAACCTTGAGTCCTACACCTCCACCTCCTCCTCTTCTCTCCCTCGCTCTCCACTCTCTCTCTTCCTGTTCTCCAAGATGGATCTCAAGTAGGTACCATCTCTTTTTCACATTCTCTCTTAGTTCCTCACTCTTTCTCACTCTCTCTCCACAGCTAATCTCTCTCACTGCCATCAAAACCCTGCTGAACGCTGAACACGAACTGCAGCTATGCACTCACACACACACACACACGCTCTCACACACTGTACACACACTATCACGTGTGGTTCGAATGTGATTAAGTGTATGTGACAGCGAGATGAAGAGGTCGTAACACGCAGAGAACTGCAGCTTCTCCACCACTTTCACTTGCAAACTCATTAACCACTTCTTGCCTCTAAATGAACACTGACTCTGATGTGTGTGAGACAACATGCTTTGTGCAGTTAAATGAAAGTCAGAGAGAGGGGGGGGGGAGAAAGCAGACAAGATAATGATAAAATGAGAAAGACAATGAGGAGAAAGAATAGTAGGGAGAGCAAAAGAGGAAAAGGAACGCCAAAGCAACAAAAAAAAAAAAACAGAGAGAAAATGGAAGAACAAACAGGAGGGAGAATAACAGACAGAGAAAAAAAAGGATGTGAGAGAGACAGGCTTAAAATGAGAAAATATGGGATAGAAATCTGGCCTGAATCCCTTTTGAATATAATATACAGGAGAAAAGGGTTATGTAGAAAGGAAAAGGGGAAATGGGAGGAAAAAGGGAAAGCAAACAAAATTAGAGATAAATTAGAACTCAGAGAGAATTAGAGAGCAGAAGCACATGGGAGAGAAAGACAGACAGAGGGAAAGACAAACAGAGAAACAGGGAGAGAAAATGATGAGTGAATAATGAGGGATAGAAAATAACAAGAAAAAGAATAAGTGTTAGAAAGTTAAGGAATGCAAGAGAGCAAGCAAGAGAGAGTGAACATGGGAGAGAGAATAACAGAAAAAAGGCAGAGAGGGAAAAAAGAGACAGAAAGAAACAAGAAACTAAAGATAATGTAAAAAGCAGCGATAGAGAGACAGGAAGAGAGAGAATGGGAGAGAGAAAAGGATAGCAGGAGTGAGAGAAGTCGAGACAGAGAGAGATAAAGGAAATGGAAGAGAAGGAAAAGATCATGAGAAATAGAAAGAAGAAGAGGAAAGCAAGCGCGAGAGATAATGAGGGAGTAAAAGAAAGAGAACAAGGACTGATAGAGAGATAGAAAAGGAGAAATAATAAGCAGAAAGGAAGAAGAAGAAGTAGAATTTATTACAAATTTTAAAAATTGAACCCTCTGAGGGAACCCTAGCCTGTCTCTATCTCTCTGTTTCTCTCTCTCTCTCACTCTCTCTCTTTCTCTTATCCTCTCTTCTGTTTTCTCTATCTTTCCCTTTTCTTTTTTTTCATCGCTTATTTATATTCTACGTTATTAACACAGTTAGAAGCCTTAAAGATTCTGTGAACAACAAAGTCTTTCTCGTATCAGTAGAACCCTTTCTAAAAAAAAAAAAAGTAAGTAAAGCTAGAACATTTTATTGGAAGCTATGAATCCTTAATTATCCAATAAACTCTTGAAGAACACTTTCTTTTTAAGAGTGTACAAAGTACCAAGACAGTTTAACTAAATCTTAAATGTCTGACAGATAATGCCTGACAGTAATGAGCAATAATTTGGTGTTTCTACCACACACTTACCCAGGTAATACATACACTCTGAGAAAAAAGGGTTCTTTAAGGGTTCTTTAATGGTTTATTGGATAAATAAGGTTTCTTTTCTGATAGGAAACCACATTGCTGTAGGGTTCTACACAGAATCTTTAATGGTTCCCCCAGAAGGACAATGGAAAAGTGTAGAATATAAATCAAGAGATGAAAATGATGAAAGGAGAAAAACAGAAAATGGGGAGAGAGAGAATACGATTGAGAGAGACAGGTGTGGAGCATCAGGCTCTCTCTCTCTCTCTCTCTCTCTCTCTCTCTCTCTCTCTCTCTGTCTGCGTATCAGCAGCACATTCACAGTGACAGCCCGAGCCTCTTCTCTGCTTTATAAAGATTAATGTGTCTGTTACAGCTTTAGATTGGACTTTGTTCATCCACTGAGGGGAACAAACGGAGCTCTCAGTGCTGAACACTTTTCAGAACTGACCTCACAACCCTGGACTACGACGTTTCGTCCAGTATACAGTGTCTATCAGGAGCCATTATGAATATAAAAACATCTGTCTTGAGCACGGAGAGCAAGCTGCAGTGATATTATTTTTCTTTCCTTCATTTGACACAGTTTGAGGTGGTGTTTGTTCACCGTTTGATTGATGGAGGCAATAAATCCAGCCGCAGCTGCCAGGTTTCAGCATGCTGCTCCGATGCTGTTTACTGCCTCTGAGATGAAGGTCACGTCATGTGCTTTGAGCTACAGCACTGACCAAACACTACTGTGTTAATTCTACTGATTATCCAGCCATTTAATACTAATAATACAGACTGGCACTGGAGCAAGTTGCTTAGCTGTAATTAACAGCAATTTATGCACAGCATTTAAAAAATGCAAATATTAAACACAGGTCCTGCCAAATGACTACACTGAGGAGGGAAAAAAAACTCATTTACCTTTTTTTGTTCATCAAAGGCAGAAAAATGATGTTCTGCTTTCCATTAAATCTGATCCATTAGCCTGGAAAATGTGCTAGCCCTTTTCCGAATTGCAAAAAAAAAAAAAAAAGGCTGAGCAAGAGTAATGGCCTTTTTCGAAATCGCTGCTGTGTAATGGCATTAAGTTTAATTAACTTTACACTTTTCAGAATGGATTGTAACTGCTGGTGAGTTCTGAGCTGCTCATACAGTACACCCGATCAACAACTTATCCTAGTCGATCATTTGTTTTTTATTCCCGCATTTCGATTTGCAGGTGAGCTAAAAGCAAACAACACGGGGATGCTTAAAGTGAAAAAGTTTAATGTGGCTTAATGTACTAAAACAACGACCAAGCCTCTCCAAACCTCTCACACACTTACCTTGTCATGAACACTATCCATTGCCCAAATGACAAAACAGTCATTCAAAAAGAAAATCATTTTCATGTTAAGCATTTTTGGAAACAGCTTAATGTGTCTTAATGTGTTATAACCTAGAAACACCACATTTGTCCACTCTCACAAGAATGACCGCTTAAGCACAAGATTTCACAATAAGCTTTTTTTTTTTTTTGTAAACTAATTTAATAAGCAGCTCAATGTGGCTTAACATATTAACACATCAAACTAAAAACCCCAAATTTGATCATAGCTACTATCTACTGTCACACTGTTACACTGGTGCTTTAAGGTCCATTTTTTTTTGATTGACTTTTTGATTAGTGTTTTGTTCTTTGGGTAGTAGATAGTGTTTATGAAAAAAATAAGTGTCTAAGAGATCTAGTGTCACTTAGTCCTTGGTTTGGTACATTACGCTTGGTAGGGTACGTTAAGCATTTTAGAAAGTTCCATAACACCATTTTTCCAAACTCAAAGCTGCATTGGATTTGACTATGCAGGTAGAAAACCTTTGCGCTTTTGTTATGTCACTTTACCATTTGCATGTGGTAATGTATAACTGAGAGCTAAAATCAGAGCGCAATGCTGCAGGCTAAGGCAGATCTATCTTTTATATATTTCATGTCTCTATGTGCTGCAGTGCCACCTGCCTGGAGCGCATTAAAGGATGAAATATGAATGAGGTTTCAGAACTTTCTTAATCTGACTGTACTGGGTCATAAAGATTAGAGCTGGATTAGAGCTTTCCGGGCAAGTCCAGCTAGTTCTGTTCAGAGGTTGTGATATAACTTGATATATACAGATAATACTATAGTTTGCATTGCAGAATGGTGCGTGGCAAAAATTCGCTGGAAATTCCATCTGTTCCAGTTATCTCACTGGTCTATTGATGTAACAGCCAACATACTAAAATTAAATATTAAAACAATCTCACCATTTTATAAGTAAGGAATAATACACAATGGGCCATGCAGTTATAGGAAAATAATCCACTTCAGTACCACCCTGAAGTGTTTTTTTCCTCTTATACTGTAGCAATTCGCCAACGATTACAATTGTTTATTTATTGGTGAACGACACAATATGCTTTTTTACCAATTGTAGTTACATTTAATGTTGAGGAACGTCCACTAAACCAGTGAGTTTCTGTTCTCACTTACATTATAGCAGCTATAAACAGTCGTTCCCTCACCAGTCTCTTTTTTTTCTGTCTTGGAGTTAATAAGAAAAAAAATGTTTGTCATGTTAGCAAGAAAGTGTAAAAACCTCCCATATGTTACAATGCGCTGACACTGGAGACTCCTTCCATAAATGTTACATAAGCATCTCCTAACAGAAAGCTTCATCTACTAATACATATTTTTCTTTTTAAATAACAACACATTATTATTATTTTTTGAAAAATCTGTTTATTATTAGGCTTCAATTATGTGAAGTGTCCATCATACAAGTTTCTGTGAATGATCTGTTACTATAAAGTGCATTAATATAAAAAATCATTTATGTTATAGCTGGAACTAGTGTCAGAGCTGCTGTTAAAGAAAATTATTCAGCACCTTCTAATTTTCTAATACTTCAACAGCTCTGTAGTATAAACCCAAATTACAGCCTCATTAATGTAAAATATCCTTAACCGCCTTTTCAGCCTCATTAATGTAAAATATCCTTAACAGTACATGTATGTGTGCATAAAAGGTAGCATGTAGACATGATAACTCACAACACATGGTATGTAAATAAAAATAATAATAATAATAATAAATTGGATGAAAAGGTGACTGTTTTACATGGGAAGTGATTTTTTTTTTTACTTGGTGAAAGCATCTCTTTGCATCACTTCTCAAATTGAGTGGAAGCCACACCCAAGCAAGCCATGTATTCATTTTTTATTGCCATGTTTCAGTATACTGAAGATATGTCTATGCATTTAATCACTTATATTTTTCATATTCAATCATTCCAATAATAAGACAGGAAAAAACAGAATAAAATAAAATAAAATACTTGGAGTCTTAATTTCAGTTCTGTCAGGTTGAATATGCAGCCGTGTTGAGTTATCAGTTATGGTCCTATGTGTGAAAGTCAAATAAAGAATTCATAACGATGAATCATGCATGAAGCCTGGTAGGCAAGTGACATGAACTAATGGCCAGCAATTTTTAGATGATGTATAAGTATATGTGCTGTCAGAGAGGGACTTTTGCATTTGCAAAAGCTTTCTAACAGGAAAAAAAAAGTTTATTTGGAGGTTTTCATTATCAAATGGCATCAGTCAATTTTTACTGTTTATTTATTGGATAGATTTTAAGTAGATTTTTATTGTCAAAGAAAAACAATCCAAAACAGAAGATAAGCATCAGGAGTTCTGGGCACTTATGCACTAAAATAATGTGATGATGAAAAAATTAAAACCCTTCATGTCTACATGAATCAGTAAATAATCTCATTTCATTATAAATTCAAGATGTGTACACCACCAACACACTGACCGGAGAAGGACATCACATAAAATTCAAATGTTCTGACATTTTCTTTTAACGTGTAGTCACTTTATTAACATTATTTAGGATTTTTTAAACTCAAAATTGTTCTTATGTTTGCATAGATAAATGAAAGATATGAGCTTAATGGTACGTATGCACTAAATAAATAAAATCAGACTTTCTTGCTTGCTAACATTTTCTGCCCAAATTAAGATAAGTTGCACAAATCCCATAATGATTGGATCCATCCATTCATCTATCCATTCATCATCCATCCTTTCATCTACCCATCCATTCATTCATCCATCTGATTCTCAGTCTATCTTTCTGGGAGGCTGTATGTCTGCCCATTCATCCATTTAGTTATCTAGCTATTCATATATGAATCCATCTATCATCTATTTAACCAGCCATCCAACCAACCACCTATACATAAATCCATCAAGCCATCATCCATCTATTCATCTATCCATCTATCATACACCCATGCATCTAACCATCTGATTTTCAGTCTGCCTTTCTTAGAGCCTGTCTTTCTGCCCATCCATCCATCTAGTTATCTATCCTTCCATCCCTCTGTCTATACATAAATCCATTTATCACCCATTCAACTGGCCATCTAACCATCCATCTATCCATAAGTCTATCAAACCATTAATCCATCCATAATTAATCCAACTAGATATCTGCCCATCCATCCATCTAGTTATCCATCCGTAAGTCCATCCACCCATCCATCCATCCATCTGTCCATCCATTCAATTGATTGTTAGTCTGTCTTTCTGGGAGGCTGTCTCCTCATCCATCCATCTAGTTATCTATCCATTCATCCATCCATCCATGCATCTATCATTAAATCCATCTTATTATCCATCCAACCACTCATCCATCTATCCATCCATTCTGTATATTTGAAATCTGTAATGTTTCATTTAAAGCTCCTCTACAGCTATTAAAAACATACTCACGGTCAACGAAGGAGGTGAAGAGCATGCGGAAGCGGCTGAGGCGGCTTGTCTCGTCGGCCCACATGCGCACGACTCCCACTCCACTCTCCAGCATCACGTCGTTGGCCACCGTGCTGCAGAACTTCGCCTTTAGGTTCTCAATGGCGCTGCTGCCATCATAAATGGCCACAAAGTTCCTTTTGCACTCATTCGAGTTCTCCATCTGGTACTCCAGAAAGCGCAGATAGATCTGCAAGCGTCAAACAACTTCTTAGGATGAGCAGCAACCTGGTTGATGCAGTGAACTTGCATATGTGACATGGAGAATCACACTATGATTTATTACCTGAGTATCAGGACACACACTGCACTGAACTAGAAGAAATACATAAGCAGGATTTACATGCTTATTAGACCTAGGACTGCAGGAGGCTCAGCTTGCAATATAATTACCATATGCACCATATATCAAATATTATGTATGCCAAAGGCAACTCTGACCCAGCTGAGTGTGTCTCCCACCCTCGCGACGCTCCTGGCTGCCCAGAAATACACAGTCTTGTAATTAGCATCAAATTATTTGAGCTTCTAATACTTGCTTGTTCTACCCATTCATTTATCTTCCTGTAGACATCATGCAGGTTTTCCATGGCAGTTATCTAAACTTCTGACACTGTTCATTATTGTATCTCCGGGATCTTTAATGTGTTTTAGCCAAGCCTCTTTTTGAATCACAGTGTGGTCTATACTGTTCTCTTCATAGTGTAATTCCACTCTCTGGTGTCAGTTAGGATGAATTCCTCTTTATGAGTCTGGGTTACTCAATGTGTTTATTCCTGAAACTCATATTGAGTTTTTTTATGACTCTCCACTTTGGCTCGTTCATTAGGGCTCTAGATTTTAGTTGGTGTTTTGATACAGTGAACATTACAGTGTTGAATAAAATTAAAACGAAATATGGCATCTGCCTGTCATCCATCTGACCATCTCATGTATCCTACGTTTAAATGTACACAATTCTGCAGGTGGATAATTACTTGCGTATTCATAGGTCCAGTGGCGATTGTGTGCTATTGACCATTACGGGCATTGTGAGGGAGATTTTATTATTTTACTTTGGATTTTATTTGAGAGCTAAGCATTACAATAATAATATAATTTAATATAACTATCTAATTTAATATAACTACAGTATAATTATCATGCTGTGCTCCTATATGGCACAACAGAAAAATCCAGACATGTTTCTATTGTGCTACTTAGGAAATTTGAATCCCGGTGATACGGCTGGGAGTTCAAGACAGTAAAAATGGCTGTAAAAACTTACATTATTGTTTTGGATAAGCTTTTCTAAACCGGATCTATCAAATAAAATCGGATTCAAACTCAGGAATCAAATAGCTGTTCGTCTTGTCTGTCCATCCATAGATCAATTATCATCCATTCATCCATCCATTCATCCAACTGCAAGCCTTTCTTGGAGGTTATCTGTCTGTCCATCTATTCATTTACCTATCCATCCATCCATCCATCCATTCTTCTATAAGTTCATCAATCATCCATCATTTATCCATCTGTCCAATCATTCATCCATCTAATCGACTGTCAAGCTGTCTGTCTGAGAGGCTGTCTAGCTCTTTTTTTCTATCCATCCATCCATCCATCCATCCATCTATCCAAACATCCATCCTTCCAGCCTCTATTTCTTTACACATGTCTCTGTCTGTCTGTCTATCGGTCGAAGCTATAAACGCTGGAAGATTCAAATATTGAATAAGAAAATACGAGCTAGATTAGATTTGTTAGACTTGTTCTTTGCTAATGTGTCTGATACATGCTGAATGTTCACCTCTGTCTGGTTTGTTGAGTGTAAAAGTGTGTACATGTGTGCAATCCCGTTACCATCTTACATCCTCCCACCTCAACTCTTATTCCTGCTCTTGCTGAGTCTGCGCTTCCATTATTTCTGCCTCATCGGCTGAATACCTGCTAGCTCTGCACTGCTAATTTAAGCTCGCCTTCAACAGTCTCCTCATCACAGGCTAGCGGTCGGGGGCCTGGCAATCCCCTGTGGTCTAATCAAGGCTTGGATTCATGGTGGCCAGGGTTTAGGGTGTGCGGAATGACAGAGATGAACCAATGAAGGTCACCTTGGAATGAGGAGGCGCTCGGATCGTCCAGATGCAGTCCAGAGCTTCACCGGGTTTCACTTTTTCCTCCTCTTCCACCTGGCTGGAGCGGACGAGCCCATCTGAGCCGCTGATCTCAAACTGACAATCTGAAATCATCAAAGTAAAGACAAAAAAACTGAAAGGGAGAGAGAGAGACAGCAGGAATATTGGGGAAGGAGAAGGGCTGTGGAAGAATTGAGTGCAAATGGAGGTTGAAGATGAAGTGATGAAGAGGAATCATAGACTGGGGGGTGAAAATAAGACTGACAGAATCTCAGACAAGCAAAGATAGCCAGCATGATGGATGGAGGAGTGGAGAGTGCTGGTAAAAGATAGCTGTCTGTCGGCCTCACAGCACAGAGGGCTCTTCAGGAGGAATTGAATGAGGCAGTGAAAGATGGAAAGGCTTACCCGGGATTGGATTTAAGAGTCCGCCCACGTGCAGTTTAAAATCCGGGTCTGAAATGATAAGACAGACATGGCATCAGTTAGATATCGCAGTGCGGAATTTCAAGCTGCTCAGAAAGTCACGTTTAAAACAGCTGCAGTCGCTGAAGCTCAAGCAGGAAAATCTGAGGCTTGATCTAAATAGACTGCGTGTAACTTTTGACTTATTTGACCTGTTTAACATGCAGAAGGCTAACACACTGGAATGACAGCAGCACAGCAAAAGATCCTGTTATATTTAGTACTCTTTGATGTGATAGCTTATATTTTAATATATATTTATTCCAAAAAATTTTTAACCAAAAAAGTAATATTGTGTTAAAGCAGAGATGCTAAGATCATGGACAGAAACATTTCCAATTTAACACATGATTCAACAGCTTATTCACAAGAGTTGAACTGAGTGTTACAGAACGTAACCCTAAATCGAAACAGGAAAAGAGTGCTTAATAAAAAGATATTAAGACAATAGTCAACTGTTTGGGAAAAATTATAGTGACATTTCACTCTAAAATGTCAGCCTTCATATTTAGAGCTCCCAGGAAAATATAGATAATAGTCAGTTGATGGGTTGGGACAGTTTTGTCTTAGTGATAAGAGGATATTTAACCCATATTTAAGTGTTTATGTATTAAGTTTATAAAATACAAATGATTTTTTGAGCATTAATTAATCTTACCTCATTGCATTGGCTCCCTATTAAATTTAGAGTTGATTTTAAGATTCTTCTATTTGTGTACAAGGCACTGCACAAAATGGCTCCTGACTACATCTGTGATCTCCTTCAGCTGTTAACAGCTCCTAGGTCGCTAAGATCATTTATTCAACTTCTTTTATCTGTTCCTTGTTGTAAATTTAAGGGAGAGCGGGCTTTTCTGTTGCTGCAGCTAAGCTTTTAACATCAAGGCTTCTTCTTGTAAAGCACTTTGTTTCAACCTCTGTTGTATTAAATGTGCTCTATAAATAAAGTTTGACTTGATTGACTTGACTTGATAAATAGTTAGTACATAACCTCTACATAAGACTCTTTAATAATACTACAGTGAAGGTTTTAGGGCTTTTTTTATAACACATCATCACCAATGAATGGCTTATGAACACAACGTAAGGTGATATTATAAAGCAGTACAAATATTTAATTAACAAGCCTTAATACAATAATTTGTGTAATCTGAGTGTTACAGATGATGACTCTGTGGTCCACCTGCTATGTAGGTGTATTTGACGCGGAAGCCGAGACCCTCGAGCTCTTCATCGCTGGTGAATTTGATCCACATGAAGCGGCCGGTGGAGGTGACCACGCCAGGGCTCTTCGGCCCGCAGTAACGATCGATGAGTGGGGAGAAACCGAAGGGACCATCTCTTATCTCCAGGTGATCAAAACGGCACTCAAAGGAGGGCTCGATGTAATAGTTTTTGTCGAAGACCAGCTGGATTCTCTGGCGAGGCAAAGCTGGAGAAGTGAGAATGGAAAATGGGATTTAGCTTCTTCTTTTTTTTCGATGAACGCGTGGGAAGCACACAGCCGTACCGTGTAGTGTGATTTAACCTTTTACTGCTGCAAGCCATCATGCTCACATCACTCTAAAGCACACTTCAACAGATTCAGGGGGTCAATATAATAATACCAATGGATTCAACCTTCCGCCTACACACACACACACACACACACACTCACACTTTTATAAAGATGATGCAATGCGTGCTAACTTTTTTATTGCACTTATATGGGAATATGGAAATGTATTCCAAAAATGATGCACATCACTGTGAGCACACAGTCGGATCCAATAAGTCTCATTATATGATCATCTGCAGAATTATTGGCATCCTTCAGGAAAATGAGCAGAAATGAATGACACATGCAATGACTGATATTTTGAGCTTAAACATATACAGATGTCATAGTTATTTCTTCCTTTTTTTAAACAGTAGTTTCAAAAATATTACTTGTGCAACATTTTAAACAATTACTTTTGAATAAAATTCTATACATTCTATTGAAGAGCACCAATAGTTCTGGGAATGACTCTATATATTTTATATTACATGAATTTTATGAATATGTTTAACAACACCATGACTCCATTTAACACCACAATTTATACCGTCGAAATTACATTTCTTATGTATTTATGTGCGAGTTGAAGACAGATCTAAAGACTTTTCAGTGTGCCTCTCTCTGTTTAAATTTTCTATTAACCTCATTTTGCAGGTTATGTCGCATTATTACCATCATCTCACTCTGATATAGCAGAAGTAGGCTTCATGGAGCTAGCCAGCCCAGAAAATATCATAACACACCTTCTCTATGTTACTTAATTCAGCCTTTATGACAGCTGACACCTGATAGTCCTTTATAAGCCTTTATAAGCTGTTATAAAGTGTCAATGAGGAAACTAACGCAATCTTCACCGCACTGGTTAAAAAAAAGCTTACTTTTTTTTTTAGTTTTCTCTTATATTTGAGATGAGAGAAGTTTATTCTTATAATCAAAGCTGGTTGGATTCATTGGTTGCTACACAAATACAGTATACAGTACATATTTTATACTCTTACTCTAGTGAAGATATCAGCTCAATAACTACAGCATATTCTGTCATATTTTAAAGATAAACAGCACTTTAAAATCAATGATTTAGTTGAGATTTTCTTGCAAAACTTTGCCATTCCAATATTTAACTATGTACATCTCAAATTTACTAAATACAAACACACTGATTATTTTATTACATAAAATATATTCTGTGTCATTTTGTGCAATCTTATCATCCTTTATTATTATTATTATTATTATTTTACAACTTATTCATGAGATAAAAACCAGTTTTATCATCTTGATTAATTCCTGTTTAATACATACTCCAGTCCAGAATGGAAGCTGAGGATTTTTCTAAAAAATAATAATAATAATTTTTAAAAAAAAATGTTTAAAAATTAAAAATCATGAGTTTGGTCTTTAGGATAAAATGTAATTTTCAATTCAGAAGTTTCGTGTTAGCGTTAGTTTCTTGTAGTGTCCTCGTACCTGGGGCATTTGTGATCTATCTGCCACTTCTAATTTTTTTTTTAAATTGCAGATTTTTTTTGCTTGTTTGCTTTTGTTTTTTTTGTTTGTTTGTTTGTCTGTTTTTTGTTTTTTGCTCAAGCTCAAAATCAAGCTCTACAGTTTCCCTTTGTATCAGATAAAATACAAGGGCCAGAAGGTCATGTCAATCAACTTTATATAGTGTATCTTTAATATGATAATGATTTTACTCTCTTCATGGCTGAATTATTTACAAGCTGTTCAACAGGGGGCGCTCTTAAACCAACAGTCTGATCTGTAAATGGGGATTGTGTCACACAGTGCTGAGACAGATTTAGAAGAGCACAGCTTTTTAGTAGAAAGTGTAAAAAAAATAAATAAATAAAAAAATAAAAAGTACCATATGGCCCACAAACGTGAGGTTGGCCCTGATTGGTCAGGATGGTGGAGCAAAGTTTCCTTTGAGAGGCTTTTATAAATGATGTCGCTATTTATTTGAGGTCAACATTAATCACTCTGTGTTAATTAATAACTCTTGTCTGTGACAGCAAAGAAAGACTAGGCCATTGGCTAATGTAGTGATCCGTAGAGGTGTTTTTTTTTCTTTTTTACCCACCCTCGAGGACATAGACACACTCCTTGTTAGGTGGGTAGGTGTTGGGGTAGTTGGGGGACATGAACTGGCCCCCGCTGATGGTTTTGGTCCAGATGCCACACTGCTCATTCTTGGCTGGTGGCCCATCTTCGTTCTGCGTCTCTGTGAAGAAGGATTACAGAGATTTATTTAGTCACTCGGGAAGATTATGACATAATGCTAATGGTGTGAAAGAGTGACAGTCATACAGCAGACATATTTCCAGTTCCCACATTGATTTTTTCCAGAAGGATCATCATACCAGGATGATTATTCTGCAATTTTGTCATCAGTCAACAGAACACTTGTTTACATGATTAATGACTAAATGCCACTTTCTGGCTTATCAAAGAAAACACTTTAATCTCTTTTCAAAAATGTCCAATCTAAATAATGTCATGTTTGGTTAATATAGATGCTGATATGGCAGTGAGGATGCTGTGAACCGTACCTCTTATTTTTTGCGCCAGAGCAAAGCCCTCTTCTATCACAATGAGAAGAATCCAAGCTGGGGGAAAAAGAAACTCGGTCAACAGCATCAATGCATAAAATAGCAAAGGCAGTGGGGAAAAAATTAGAACAGAAATCACTTCTACAGTGTAGTTTCTAAGGTACAAAGAGAAAACGGTCTGCAAATTAATTAACTCAATCTCTCTGGGTGGCTCATTCATGGTTTTCTTATGTGCTGTTAATAATAATGCTAATTATCGTATATCATTTATTCATCTTCAGGTCAGGATCACAGTGGATCCTGGGAACTCTGAGCATGAGGTAGGAATAAAACCCTGGATGGGAATTTTTTGGGAAGTAGCCAGAGAACCTGTAGGAACTCACAGGGGTCAGTGGTAGCTCAGTGGTAGCTCAGTGGTTAAGGCATTGGGCTACTGATCTGAGGGTTATGAGTTCAAATTGAAGCCAAGCTGCCACTGTTGGCCCTAGAGCAAGACCCTTAACCCTCATCTGCTCAGTCATTTTGGATAAAATCATCAGCCATATGAGGTAAATGTAAACCAACACAGACATGAGTAGAACGTGAAACTCCACGCAGACAGTAAACCAAGCTCAGAATTAAAATGGGGACCCTGGAGCTGTGTGGCAGCAACAGTACTCAGTGTACCACCATGCACTCCTAATGGATGTCAAGTGTATGAAAAATTTTTTTTGTTGAAATACTGAAAAACTATGTTAACAAATTGTCTTTGTGTTTTGGTATTTGGAAATTTGTCCTAAACACTGGACAGTATTACATGGAAACTTATATTTTGTGAAAGAATCATTTATCAAAACATGTCCAGAACATTTCTGTGTCTCTTTTACTGCTGTCCTACAAGATTATAAGGACTTGGTGCTACCTTTTGTGAATTTTTATGACCTGACCTTGCAAAAGGAACTACTAGAGCTACAGTTTTCAGAGGTGAAAGAGTGAAGATGCCAAAATTATTCAAAAATACCTTTTGCCTAAATAAAACAAAATGCCCCAAAATTCAGGTCTCCACCACCAGAATACTATGTCACATCTGGGTCATCTGGACTCTCACCCAATCCACATCACTACCTCATTTGTATTATACATGGATATGTAATGATAAAGATGTCTTCTTCTTGGTATTCCCATGTATGGTCTTAAAGGCACGCTCAATCAGAGCTGCTCTCAGTTACATATAAGGGCTCAGTGACACACCAACATTTTTATATATAAACTCAAAGACATGTCTTCTTTGGTCGGCTAACTGCAGATATCTGCTGCACGGTTCAGCTCTAACTGGAACACTCCACATCATGCCACTGTTTACTGAGTAGGTGTGGTCAAAGATCAGAATATCTACCGTGTGATTATCCATGAAAAATGTGCACATATCCGTGAAAAATGTAGGAGCAAAAAAGGGTTAGCTCCCTGTGGTCCAAATTAACAGTCCCAATGGACTTGCCTTAATGTCCATAATAGAGATAAGTGATAGCTTTC
The DNA here is from genome assembly GCF_027358585.1 of Pangasianodon hypophthalmus. Taxonomy (NCBI): domain Eukaryota; kingdom Metazoa; phylum Chordata; class Actinopteri; order Siluriformes; family Pangasiidae; genus Pangasianodon; species Pangasianodon hypophthalmus. The sequence continues at coordinate 2,295,058 of NC_069734.1, read as the reverse complement.
TGTGTGTGTGTGTGTGTGTGTGTGTGTGTTTGGCAGCCTCAAGCTCCCACAAGCTGCTCTACACTAAAATGAAGCTCCATAATCTCTAAGTGTGTGTGTGAAGCGGTTATGTTTGACAGGATTGATCCATTCGGTGGTCAGAGGCCAGCGGCATTGTGGGTAGAGAAAACATATGAGGACATCGATCACGAGCCGAGTCCCCTTTTACAGCCTACGCACCATGACAACGGTCGACGAGGAAGCTTTTAGACGTGGCTCAACTGCTTTCAACTTAACGTGTCATGTCACGTCATGTCACATAGAACAGTGATTATACAGTTCATGCTAATTATAAATTATTATTAGCCAATTCCAGTCAACATCTGCTTCTGTGAGTTCCACTGTATATAGAAGACTGTTTTTTACTACACATTTCCTTTATATTTATTCACTGCTCCTGCCTCTGGCAGTAAAGGATATAAAAGCAGATGGTAAAGGAACATTCAGAGTCATAAGAGATAATCTGCTAAGTACGTTCCTTGCTCTAAAATCAGCCCAAGTATAATTGAAGTAGGTCAATAAAATATCTCTAAAGGCTGTTCTGTATTCAGCTCTCCTGTGCGAGACGGAGCACTAATGTGGCGATAAGCTTTAATGCCCATATTCACTTTTCGCCAAACTATCCGTGTGTTTCGCTGATAAGCCTCTAACTATCTGTGATTTATCTGTCACTGCACCGACCATCTCAGACTCACAAGCAAATCAAGTGGAAAGCTGGGATAATATCGGGCCAGACCTTTTGCAGCCGGCAGACGGTGCAGAAATCAGAGACGTCGTCTGAAATAACGGCTCTGACAGCTTTGGATTGGGGACAGCGACAGGACTGGGGCTTTAATTTCTACAAGGTTAAAGGGAGACTTTGTCAGGCTATTACAGACTTATATGAGTCGATATGATTCAGTTAATTGCACTGACCTACTCGAAGGTGAGTATTTTCCTAGAGGGGTGTGAAATGGAACATAAATTTAATATGAATTTCAGCTTTAAATTCTCTCTGATTGCAGAAAAGTTATCTTTTATTTCTGCTTTAAATCTTTAAGCTTATAGAGCTCTGATTTATTTATTTTAGATAGCTCTACAAGTGCAAGTTGATTAAAGGCATCAGCAAATTGAAAAAAGCTATAAGAGCTATAATAGAAACTCTAAACTAATTCTGAACTAATGAACCCACTGGCAGTTTTCCACTGAATGGGTCATTTCAATTATACATATTGACTTAATGTAGCTACTCAGCGCTAAATAAATGATAAATGAGAGACACTAGTTAAATAAGAAACTAATTCATACAGGACAAAACTACAGTGAGCTTCACTTTCATTTGGTGCTTGCATTTCTAGTCAGTTATGAGAACTATTTCTTGTCTGAAGCATTTTGATGATGTGTAAGGGTGTTTCCAGTTCCTGCTTTGTTTCAAAGGTTTATAATAAATAGGCTGACTGTGTGATAATTAACATTACAATCTTAACCTGATATAATATACAGAACACAATGAGGACATTTTAATGTAATCAGAAAATCATTTTTAAAATAATTCCACTCACAATTAACCTACCTAGTCCAATTAGCATTACTACTAAATGCCTAAAGTTACCTCAAAGGTGCAATCTGCAAACTGTAAACTGGATTAATATTTAAACATTAAACACAGCAATAATGACTTTATCATTGACAGTGAATCTATGGATCACACCTAAAAGAACGGCCATTTTCTCTATAGTTTCTAAAAAAAAAGTGCAGTTATTATGTATTAAATAATAATAATAATAAGGCATATGATGATGATGTGAATATAATTAATTATTTCCCATGAAACAGGAGTTTATCAGTTTCTCCTCTCTGTTCTGAACAAACTCATTGAAGAAACTGAAATAATTGCATATAATGAGAACATCTCCAAAGAGCTGTTTTATACTATTAGACTTGAGCAGAATTGCAGTTAAGGCTAAACTATCCTCTCCTCCTCACATTAACGGTGATGAAGTTTAGTTTAAGGCTGATATCTGATTTCATTTATTGGATTTAAACGCTTTATCTTTTAAGTTTAGTTTATCAGCATGCAACAACACAAGATCCTGGTGTTCCTGCATTCCTTTTCTCAGCCTCTCCAGTGTCATTGTGGTCAGGGGGTGTTGTCTGTTGTCTAGGTGATCAGACTTGGACGCAGTTGGCGTGGTCTGTTGTCTAGGTGATCAGACTTGGACGCAGTTGGCGTGGTCTGTTGTCTAGGTGATCAGACTTGGACGCAGTTGGTGTGGTCTGTTGATCTAGGTCATCAGACTTGTGTCATGACCTCAGAGTTGATTTATACTGGGTTGAGCACAGTAGATTTCCTGTACTGATTAAATGATAACCACTGTCATGATTACACACCTTCTGTACCTTCTACCTGGACAGGTGCATGTAGTGTAGCTTTAAAATTAAGGTAATTCTGCTCCATTTATGTACCTAGATGTACTATATACATAATTCCAGGTATATAGATAAGGGTACCACCCCAGCAACAAGAAGAAATAGTACTCTTTTTTCTGAGAGTGTAAGGTTGAGTACAGTGACTGATGCTAAACATGAAATGGTTTTCCTTTATTGATTAAATAATTTGCCTGTCACGGAGCAGGAATATGGTGACAAACTAGTCCAGGTCCAGGTTTCTAGACATGGGTTAGCAAAAGGGAGCGTATTTATTAGCTAAATCTGCATTTGAAGAAAATCTTATTTGTTTCTTTGGTGCAGAATAAACAATCCCATAACTGCATCACTGTTTTGGCTTCATAGTTGCGTTTTTTTCGCTCATAGTACTGAGGGGAGTCTATCAAAAAATACGTACAACACTACAATGATGATTTATATCATTTATTATAAGCTTAATATGATGAATTTAAGTCACAGGAATAATAGACCATTCAGAGATTTGGTGATTTAAAGGGAAAAAATCCACCTTGAACGACTTGCATATCAATAGTTATAATCAATGTGTGGTCTTTAATTGTGCAAAAGATTTGTTTTGTAATAAATTAATCATGTTGCATGATTTTCACTTTGGTTAACAGTTTCCTACATTACCCACAATGCTGTTCGTCTACCTGCTGATAGTGGTGCAATGGGATTTAGCCCTCACTTCATCTTTATGTAAAGAGTGCGATGCAGCGGCACTTTAGTCTTTTACTCTGTCCAGCTCTCTAACCTCCTCATCTAAACACTCTTCTCAAATATATCAGCTTCCAAAGCTTCAGCTTTCATGCTAATAGCACCGTAAACCCTATCTTGTGAGATCACTAACTAGCCAAGCCGTAACTCAGCACAACAGCATCGTGTAGCTGCATTGCATTCTGGGACTTTGACTCCAGCGTTTGCTCTAACCTATTGTACCATTATTTCTAAGCTGGATTTCTCATTAACATGATGTTCCACGCAGCTGGAAAATGGCGAGTGGGACAAGAAGCTCTTGCTGTTTTGCTTTTAGGAGCTAACAGCAGAAACTAACTGTTATGTCTGAGAATTTCAGTGAATCTTCTTCTCTTATTTAGCAATGACAATGTCACCCTGTGACGTCACCACGACACACAACTGCTGACTTCTCACAGGAATAACGAAAATACAGCACTAACCAACAAATTAGCACCAGTAACACTAAACACATCAGAAATATTTGAATGTAAACATATTGAATCTGTTTCAGGGTGCAGATTTCCTTTAAGGTCAAAGTTAGGCTGATGAAGCTTATTTCTCTCACCAGCCTGTGTGCGTGCGTGTGTGTGTGTGTGTGTGTGTGTGTCATGCTTTTGAAAAACAGAGCAAAAGGGAGGTGAGGCAGTGAAATGAAAGCTGGCATATAATCCCGGGAGGGTTAACGACAAAGTGCGCGCACGAGGCAGCGGGAGCTGTCACTTCAGCACGCGCTCCCGGTGATGTGGCGCGCGGCGAAGTTACACAAATCGCTGCACAAAGGACACGAGCAAGCACGCGGAACACATTCAGAATCACATAATATCACAATAAGTACCATGTAAAATACAATCTCTCAATAAATAGCATCTAAAACGCAAAAATACGCGCTAAATTCCATGCAGTGCGGTACAGAGGCGCTGAGCAATCCGTGCGCTCTCGCGCGAGCGCAAATGATTCCGAGAGAAATATCCAATCCTGCTGGGCAATCCACTGCTGCTCAGAATGTTCAAATTGATTTTGATAAAACTAGACAAAAAAAATTAACATGCATGCTCCCAGAGAAGATCTTGATTCGGATTCAGATATAATAACCTAAAATATAACAAATCAGACATGAAATGCATCAATCATTTTATACCCTAACTGCGAGCTCTATCGAAATATCATGAAATAATTACACTATTTTTATTATTATTATTATTATTTGCATTCCTTTCATCCCTATTATTTTAAGGGCTAGACATGGACAGTTTAGTGCACTAGTGCTTTTTCTTCACGACACAGTGAACAGACTTTATTCAATGACTCAAGTGAGAGAAAAAAATGAATAATGTCCCCTTCAGCACAAATATACTATAAATAATACATTTATGAGCAAAGGTATTGTTTATTCTTCAATATGCTACACCTGTAGGTGGCGACTCTTGATTTATAATGATTAGCAACTTGTTAGAAAGGGAAATTGGCTGCTATCGGATATACTGGGGCAGGTTTTGTAAAGAAACAGAGTGTAAATAATATTAATGCACAGCCTTGCATTGTGATGCGGTTTTTGCAGCAGCAACTCTTCTAGGACGCATTAGGCTTCTGCACATGTAATGCACGTAAGAAAACTCACCTCTGTGCATTTCCTCTCCCTGTTATAAGCTGTTTTTCCCGTTTGTTTCCTTTGTAGCTTTTTCAAGCTTTTCTTTTTATCTTTCCATCCTTTGTAATGCAATCCAGTGCATTTCAGTGCAGATTGTCTCAGAAATCCCAACTTTTCTGCGATCTGGTTAATCCCATCTCTTCTACAGAAGGCAGAAGGCACCTCGGATGATATTCCAGATGCAAAAACGAGTCCTTGGCTGTGAAAGACAGGGCTGTTAATCCCATTTAGAAATGTGCTTCTAAAATTTCCAAGGTCTTGCCTCTACCTCCAGAGCTGCAGGGAGAGAAAACGCTGCTTGGCTTGAATGAGCAGCTGCTTGTAGGCATGCAGCCCTTTAAAGCTCCCTTATACCACATACCAGAGACATCGCGCACACACACACACACACACACACACACAATGAGCTGGAGTCTCCGCCTATGGAAATGGACGCGAAAACGCTGGGTGATGTGGAAAGCCAAAGGATCCATAAATCTGGCGAATGCAAACCCTAAGTGACCCTACACTGACAGTAACAGGCAACAAAGCGACAGATTATCATTTATTTTCTATGCATGTGTGCAACATGGAGCCATAATTTCAGCATCAGCAGCAAGTGACACATCAACAGCATGACAAGTGACCGCTGAACTGAGATTTTCTCATTTCTATGCAAAGTAAATATTCTGCGGTAAATTAACAAATCCAAACAAAAAAGTCTCGAATGATTCCTCAGACCAATCCTACGGCACATGTGGTCCGATGTTTCTTCAGCTCCCTGCTCACAACTTTAGTTTTTATCTGCAATTTAGTCCCTATTTACTGTTTGATGCACAAAAAACTTATAAATGTGTTTACATCTTATCCTGACTTCTTATTCAATGTGTGTAGAGACATTATGAAGAAAAATAAAGCTTGAAAGGAAGTAGCAGAGATCGTTGGTGCCTCTGGTGACTGTATGTAGCTAGTACAGTTAGCTTGCTTTGCTAATCTGGCAGTGAAGCTGCAGTTATCATATGATAACTTCATGAGGTAGAAGCAGGAGGAACAGATGCAGGAGTAAGTTATCAGGATGAGCATAATTGGCTGTGTGGGGCATAATTGGGTAGGAGGGGCATACTCTCTTTCCCCTGTCAATCGCAGTGACACTAGCCAAATGTGTGCATCCGTGAGCTCATGTATGCAGAAGAGGGCAGATAGCACTATGCTCTGAGTGCGTTACGCTGCCTTGTGACACAGCAGTTTGAAAAGATGTGGTTGGTTGCTTCATGTGTATCAAATGAAGCATGTGTTAGCCTTTACTGTCCCTGGTTGGTAGCTATTGTATGATAGGGGAGAGCTGGCTGGTGGGTGGGAACTACAGGTGACCAAATTGGGGTGAAAAATGGGAGGAAAAATACAGGTTCAGTAAAATATTTTCTACTGACAGAAATGTTTGCGCTGTACGTAGTTCCATAGATTTTTATGCAAATTTTTTTGTAACCTGAAAACTGGACCAAATGATGTGAGGAACAGGTCAGGAGGTACATTTAAAGAGATTTTTCTTTCTTTCTTTTTTTTTTTTTTTTACTTTGAGGTATAATTTCACAATATTGATGACCCATTTGGCTTTTCTTAAGTAAAGACCAGCACAGCCACTGGAGGGAGGAACAGCTTTAAACCTGAACCATCAGATGGCTGTGGAAGAGTCTCCACTACTTTGCTCTTATAACAGTAGCCTTTTTATATATATATATATATATATATATATATATATATATATATATATATATATATTCTGTTATTCCCTGGTCAGAAATCTCCCCTATTTTCTGATGATTAAGGAACAATTTTTGAACAGCCGACTAACCACAAATTAATTTTATAATAAAAACACGTTTCAAGTTCAATATCAGTCACTCCATTACAGTGATGCTCTACTTATCAATTCGGATAATAATAAACCACGCCCACTGACAATAATGATATTTAGGGTCACGTCTCCTGACAACACAGGCATAAAAACTTTTCTATTTTTTTTAAACTGAGTCAAAGATATTTAAAGGTGGTTATTATCATCCATTTGATGCAGTATTAATCATTTAAACCTCCATGATATGTACAATCTGAGTTGTAACTTGATGTAAGCATGAGCTTAATACTATTTAAAATACAGCTTATTTAAAATAGATTTAATTTGTGCTTATAATACACAAGCTAGGGTTCATGATTATAACATTAAAATGGTGACAGAAAGAGAGGAAGATATTTGAGATTAACTGTCTACACAACTATTAAAGGTAAGCATTTATATTTTTATACCAAGTTTATTATTCTCTGGTCTTGAATGTTTGGATTGAAGCACAATTGTATTATTTTCCTGCTCAAACACACCTGATAGAATGAATCATTTCATGACAATAGATATATCCCCAATGCTGAATCCATGAAAAGAGTTTTCAGAGAGAATTCATGCTAACAAGTAATAAATAAATCTGATAGAACATCACAAAGAAATATCCTAAAGAAGAGTCTTAGAAAGCAGATCATAACAGGGACGCTTGAGACATTCATACGTCCTCACTTACCTCTTTATCCTGGTCCAGAGTCTATCCCGGGAACACTGGGCCTGAGGCCTGAATATACACTGGATGGTACACCAGTCGATCATAGGGTACCATACACACATTTACACTCTCAATCACACCAAGGGGAAATTTAGCCTCACCAACCCACTGACTGGCATGTTTTTGGAAGGTGGGAGAAAAACAGAGAACCTAGAGGAAACCCACATGGACACAAGAGAAAGGGAAATTCCATAAAGAAAGAAATCTGAGCTCAGGATTGAATTGGGGGCCCTGGAACAGTCAAGCAACAACACTACCCACTGTACCACTGTGCTTTAATATGTTTTGTACTTGAACTTGACCTATGTTTACAGGTGAAATTTAAATTACTGTCATTATTTTTCCATTCAAAGTATAAACACCACAAAAATTTTAGGAGCTACTTTGGTCTCTACAAAGTGCTTGTTTTTCAGCATTTCACTAGGGAATGACCCGACAGCTGGTGTGACTGTCCTCCTTTCACCATCCCCTTCATAGGCTTCCGTTCTGATTTAAAAGCAAAATAACAGGAGCAGAAATATTCTCTGAATAATTTATTGTGATCAGTGGTTTGGATCAGTGCCCATCCTTTCTGGAAAGATTCCTGGAGAAAATGTGGTCAGTTACATAAGGATTAAACAGATACACCTCTTTTAATATCATTTGGAATGAAAGTCTGTCATACTAGAAGTAAAGCAATTTTTTAATAGATAGATTAGCAGTTTACAAGAGCCAGTGTCAGGATAGTGAATGTTTGGTAATGTTTATTTTCCAGTGTTGAATCCATGTACATTTAATGACTCTCAATATTAAAGATAATCCAGTTTAAAGTATTTTATTACAATACAGTTCAGACAAAACAAATGTGTTATAGATATCATAGACCTAGAAACATAAAGATACCAGAGTATGTTGTGGCCACAGAGATGCCAGTTTCACTTACACCATTAACACTGCCACAGACCACTTTAACCACAAAGGGCACTTTCATACTCATTAATCTGTTTTGAGAGTCTGAATCAGTGCGAAAATTGATAATTTTGGTTCATTTGCTACATGGTTTGGTTTGCTTTCACACTACACATGAAAACATCCTACTGAAACTCTTTTATTCATTATTGATAAATACACAGAGCAACCAAAGTGCAATAAATTGCTGAGGTAATATATAAGTAACTACTTTAAAACATTTTGCATGTAATGTCCAGTGTTTATTTTACTTGTTTTCTTCCTTGGTATCCACAACACATGGGGTTTCTGCAGTGCTACAGCTCCAGGGTTTGCACCAGGGATCTATTTAATGGACAAAATACTGTATATATGAAATCACCCTAAGGGTGCCACATACGCAGTGTTTAGTCCGGGTGAATGGAATCGTGATGTGTTCCCAACCTTGGCAGGTAAGAACACAGCATTATTTTTTGTGTGAGCTGCTAAACTGAGCTGCGAGGACAGACTGAGCCAAAGGACAGAGCTGTAGCTCTCCAGAAATGCACTATGCTCTAGTATTCTAGAGATTTGGACCTACGAACAAAAAGAGTGAAAATGACTGCTGTATACACAAATTGTTTTAAACTAGTTATTTATATAATTATCTAATCATTTATTAAGTGCTGGCTCCGTGTTCTCCATGCTTTTCTGTGATTTCTATGATTTCTGTTGCTGTATTTCTAATGAATGAATGAAAATGAATGAAAGAGCTTTGTGAGGGTGTTTTCAGCCCTACACACCCCTCAGACAATTTTTTTTTTGCTTTTTGATTCATTTAATTAAGTGCAGTGTGAAAGCAAACCAATAATAATAAACCGGTAAATAATATCAACTTGCTCTGAATCAGACACTGCAAACAGACTGAAAGTTGTGAAAGAACCTGAAATGTTTAGTCCTGAAAACCAACAGCAGCTTTAGAGTTTATTATCATGCAAGTTCTCCATAAATAAAAATGTTTATTTTGCCAAATGAGAGTCAATAATATTAACCTGTAAGTATTGACTAATGCAGCATGATGAAAACCATTCACAAGCTGAACAATTCATCATTAGTGAATCTAATTCACACCCATAACCCAACATTGTACAAAGATTATTATACAATTAAGAATCACCAAAAATACAAACAATAATACCAGTGTTAATGCTAACATTGAATTAGTCAGGAATGACCTCCACACAGCAAACAGCAGGTAATTCAATAAAGCAATAAAGTGAAAGTTGAATTAAAAGTAAGACCGGAACGTGACATTTTAGACATTATGAGCTATTAACAAATCTATTAATAATAATCAATTAACAGGAAATTTTCAAACACACACACACACACACACAATCAAAAATCATATCCATATCTCACCACTGACTATTTCTATTGCCACTTCCCCACCAAAAATGATGCATTGTTTGATGTTTTATTATGTATGTAAGTGGAAGCTGAAGGAACACCTGTTTGGACCAAAGGGCATGATGGGAAATATTCTGCATAAAATTCCATCATATTCTCATTTGTGCACGTGACTGGCTTTACTTAAACGGAGAGCATGAAACTAGCATTAATAAAAATCCCATTCTTAAAGGAAAACTTGGGCCAAATATGAAGTGTACACAAATTCTTACTTATGGCATAATAGCCAAGATACGTTTGCTTTCTAAATTTTGCACTGAAGCCTTGATGCTAATGTAGCTAAGAAGAAATGGAAGCTTATAGCCTCAGGTTTAGCTTTGTGGAATCTGGATGTCTAAATCATCACACATTCACACCAACTTAAACAGTTTTGTGGAGTTATTCAGTGTTGTAAACTTGTTTGTTATTTCTGACACTAATAGAAAAGCAAAAAAGACAGAAGTAAAAACAGGCACAGCTCCATCTTGAAGTCAAATAATTTTCCTTATTGGCACTAAAGTCAAGTCTACACTAACGTGGGTAAAATAAAAAATAATAATAAAAAAAAAACAGTTATGCCTTTCTATCAACACTAAAAACTGCATCTTTATTTAACGAAACCATTGTCCAGACTGGATAAATTGTTAAGCAGAGTTTATGCATTATGAGTTGTAGGTAAGAGAAAGAGGGAACTTTTCTTATGACTGTCATGTGATCTGCACAATTCCAAAATGGCAGAACTTACTGCAATGGTTTCTGTATTTGATATGTGTTTCATGTTTGATAAAAATGGAGAAAGGGTATTAAAGGTCATGGGTCAGACACCTAGTGTGCACTTCCAGTGTGCCGTTTTCATTACGAAAGGAAACTTCTTTCCTCATTGGCTCAAGTTTCGTATCATAGTGCTCACATTACCACTACTCCCCAAAGTCTGAAGGCTGAATTTTATGTCTGAAGTGTTTCAAATGATAATGTTTCCAATTTGATTTGCATATTTACTTTTTTTAATATGGAGCTTTACAAAATCTGCTGTTTTATTAGACTATTCATGTACGAATGGTGATGCTAAAATGGTGGCTGTAAGGTGCCATTACTGACTAGCTGGAGTGCAAAACTAAAGAAGCAAATTTCTTAGATGATTGAAGACCATTTGCCAAAGAGGAAAAGGAACATGCTCTTACAGGAAGCCAAGAAAGTACAAACTGCATGAATAAAATGTGTGTTTTTTTTTGTTTTTTTTTTTTTTTTTTTTGATTAGCTCAGGAAAGATTTTCAGTTTTATTCATAGGCATTGAAGAGCAAGCCAGATAACTATGACTGGTGCAGCCATTTTATTAAAGCACATCAAAACAAGCACCAAAAATAAAGACTAATCTCCCATAACTGGTCCTGGTCTTTTTCTTTTGCGCAAGAGACACACTTTTTCCCTTTTGCACCAGCAGAGAAAGAAATACATTTAACACTTTATGCCGGAAGGACAAATAAAATGGCACAGAAACATTCATTTGCTTTTTATGAAAATCAATACTCCCTGTTCTCTTCACCGATAAGCACATCCTGTAATGTTGTAACGCTCAAGTAAACGTCCATCATATACAAATATAAGGAGAAAAAAAATTCAGAAGTGAGGAATAACGGCCACACTTTCCCGAAATCTCCAACATTCAATATCACATTCAACTGGAACAGATAAATCATATCCAGTGGGGAAAACATATCAAATAAATTAATAAATAAACTCTCCATTGAGATGAATGCTTATGATGGACCTTCATTCTTCCCATGATGCACTCTGGTTCTTCACATGGCGTCGAAGTGGAAGCGATGAGCTTCCTGTCTCTTCTCGCGGTCGTCTGCTTTCTGCAACACAACCGACAGCAACAATGTTCAGAATATATACATCAGTATGTTTGATAACTGTTACACTGCTCTTCTTAAAGAAACAGTTTGGTGGAAAAAAAAAACACAGTGTACAAATTACCACAAATCCATTAATTCAGCTGAAACCTGACCAAACATTAGCTACTTTAGGTTTTGTACTGGATGCTATGACGCTTATGTTGCTAACTAGTAAGCTAGCTTAATGCTAGCTGCTAGCTTAGCTGCTAGCAAGTGTAAATTGTCACAGATTTAGGAAATACAGAAAATGAAAAAGCTGGAATTGCAGCAAAAACGAGACAGAAACATCCGGAATATCAACATTTACCTCAGATATGTGGGTAGATTTCTAATAAAATGCTCCAAATTACAACCTAATTAAATTACAATTAGCATCGCTACAAATATTTGTTTATCATGGTGTAATCTTAGTAGCATGAATCATTTTGCCATACTGAGAAATGACAAAATCGCATCAGAACCCTTCCAAAAGTTAGTGAGTTTTGTAATCTTCGTGAAAACATTATGAACACGAGCAGCATTAGTTCCAATAAGCTTCTCTTAAGCTGGGTTTAGACTGCGCGATTTCAGCAGGCTTTTAAGATTATTACTTGGCCACACTGTACGAGATCCCAATAAAATCTCGGATGAAAATGTCTTCGACTACATTTGGGATGAGAGGGACATTGTGTACGTCTGTTTGTTTGTTTGTTTTTTTCTCAGAAATGGCTCTTTTAATTGTCACTTGTTGTAACGTGTGCCAGTGTGAGCAGGTCAAATTGTCAGTCAACTCAATGGTGCTTTAACGGCAATAATGACGCGTGTGTTTGCCATGAACAGCCATGAAAACAGCACACAGAGCTCTTCTTGGGACACACACACACTCTCACACACACACACACACTCACACACACACACACACACACACGCGCACACAGAGAACTCATTACACACACAATGGCGCACTTCACAGCAGTATAAAACCTCTGGGTGCGATCACTGATAGAGCCTGAACCAGACACACTCTGTCTTGCGCTGATAAAACACACAGCCGCGCGAGTGTGTGTGTATGATGGTGGTGTGTGTGTGTGTGTGTGTGTGTGTGTGTGAGATTATTGTCTGCCTCAGCCAAGGTAAAAATGGTGTCTATTCTCAGCTGGGACGAACTGACTCACACATCATGTGGGCAGGGGTGTGTGTGTTTGAGATTGTGTGTATGTATGTATATGTGTGTATATGTGTATGTGTGTGTATATGTGTATGTGTGCATGCGTGTGTGTGTGTGTATGTGTGTGAGTATGCGTGTATGTCTGTGTATGCGTTTTATGTGTATGTATGTGTGAGTATGTGTGTATGTGTGCATGTGCGTATGCGTGTGTGTATGTGTTTGTGTATGTGTGTGAGTATACGTGTATGTATGTGTACGTTTGTGTGTGTGTATGTGTGCATGTGTGTGTTTGTGTTTGTGTGTATGTATGTATATGTGTGTATGCGTGTGTGTGTGTGTGCGTGTGTGTATGTGCATGTATGTGGGTGTGTGTATGTATGTATGCGTGTGTGTGTGCGTGTGTGTATGTGCATGTATGTGGGTGTGTGTATGTATGTATGCGTGTGTGTGTGCGTGTGTGTATGTGCATGTATGTGGGTGTGTGTATGTATGTATGCGTGTGTGTGTGCGTGTGTGTATGTGCATGTATGTGCGTGTGTGTGTGCGTGTGTGTATGTGCATGTATGGGGGTGTGTGTATGTATGTGCATGTATGTGGGTGTGTGTATGTATGTATGCGTGTGTGTGTGCGTGTGTGTATGTGCATGTATGGGGGTGTGTGTATGTATGTATGCGTGTGTGTGTGTGTGTGTATGTGCATGTATGTGGGTGTGTGTATGTATGTATGTATGTGGGTGTGTGTGTGTGTGTATGTGCATGTATGGGGGTGTGTGTATGTATGTATGCGTGTGTGTGTGTGTGTATGTGCATGTATGTGGGTGTGTGTGTATGCGCATGTATGTGGGTGTGTGTTGTCTCTCCTAATTAGCAAGGGTCATTTTTTAAAATTTTTTTAGACGCACGCGGGTCTATTTTTCCCGCCTAAAAGCGCTCGTGCCGGAATAAAAAGCGCCTCAGACACACTCGCGCGCGCGCAAAAATAAATAGATAAAATAAATAAATCTGAGGTAAGAAGAGTGTACCGAACTTACATCACTCGAATATAAATGTCAATTTATCTGTCAGATTTGTAAATTCAATACAATAAAAACATATATCCAGACATCTTCGTTACATACTCCAATATTACGATTCAAGTGTTTAAAAATTCAAATCACTTCGACCGTTATTTTTCAGTTGCCGAATCATCAAAACGGTTCTTCAGATCTGCGAGTCGGTTCCCAACCTTCACCTATTAAAACAATACACTGATTCAAAGATCCGTCTACGAAACTCGACTCAAAGATTCGACTCGTTTGCGAACACCAAATCTTTTACCTCAAAGATTAAAAACCCTCGAAGATTACTGTGGTGAGGAAGTTGTTCGGATTATTCGGTCTCTCTGCCTTTCTAAAATAATTAAAAAGCTAACTATTTATATCTAGATGAGCTCTAGATGAATTTTAAGTGTATTTTAGCTATATTTAACATAATCTTTAGCTAGCTTTCCAACTATGTAGTTTGCTAAATGGGAATAGACTCAGAATCCACTACAAATCCTCACCAAAATAAAATAATATTTATTTTTTAAACTTTATATTAAAGTTTTCAATTATTGAATGAATGAATAGATAACTAAATCAAAATCCTGTCAGGTTAGCTAATGTCAGCTAGCTGGTTACCATTAGCTAATGGTCTAATAGCATCACTGTTTAGGAAAATGTTAGCTTAGTCTTTCCAAAGACTACCAAAAACTTTCAAAGTTTATCATTTATATATATATTTTTTCCAAATATTTTTAGTATTAAACTCTTTTTACTGTAACACTTTACATTAAGATCCCCTTAAATGAACAAACCACAAACTACAGCATTAATACACCATAGACAAAATAACTAACACTCATTTCAGTTCAGGTATTTTATTTAATATATATAATAAACAAAATAAACCAAATAATCAACGCATGCATTTATCACCAACAAATAAAACTACACCCATGATGACCAACACCTTAATAAATGTTTAAATGTGGATATTATTTGGTAAAATTAAGAACTGAGACTGTTTTTTTAAAAATATTAAATATTACTGTATTAAAATATTTACAACATTAGCAAAATGGCGCGAATATTTATATATTATATATTTTAAATATATATTTATATATTTTTTTGCTCGTTTATGTGCCTGTTTATCATTTAATACGTAATTTATGTGTTAGCTTACTTTGTTACTTTGTTAACATTAATTATGGTTTATTTTATGCTGAAGATTAATTATTAATTATGTTAGTAAGTAATTATGGTAGATAAAGGAACCTTAATGTAAAGTGTAACCCTTTTTAGTTTAATAAAAATTTATAAATAAACAGACTTACAGACATTAAAATACATGGTATGTACTTTATGGTACGTGCTACAGGTTACATTTTGTGTAATACTTCGTGTCTCAAAATTTTAGTTTCTTTTTCTCTAGAAAATTGCGATTTTGTATGAAATACATTAAAGCTGTAGTATTAGAGGCCCCCCCAGTGGTACCCCTGGCCCATCCTGGCCCTCCCCACCATTTATAATAGTCTATAACCGCCACTAGAGCGTGTCCTTCATCCTTTCGTTTCCTCTCTCGCCCACAGAGCCGTGCAGTCGGAACGGCCCGTTGAGATGGAAAGATCTGCGAGCTCAACTCCGAATGCTGTTTTCCCCTCACGCTAAAGGTTAGCGCCTCGCTCTTATCTCCTGCAGCCACTTCAGCCACGGTGGGTGCGGGGGCAGAGTGCGGTAGGATTTGAGAAATATTGAGCAAAGGAATGCGTGAGAGAGATATTAAAGACGAGAGAGAGAGAGAGAGAGAGATATTAAAGACGAGAGAGAGAGAGAGAGAGAGGGAGAGAAAGCAGGACAGGTTTGAAACAGCACAGTACGCGCCGAACTACGTCGAAAAGCAGTACGTCGTAAACAATATGTGAATGACGATGATGTTCAATACACCAAAGCTATGCGGATGATTTTTTTTCCACATCTTCATGATACTTGTATCCCACAATGCAACACGGTTATTTCATTTTAAAATCTGCTAACAGACAACTGTTAGCGACAGCTAAACAGCTTGCTAGTCTGTAGCTGTGATGGCTGTGGATATTATATAAAAACTAATACGTCTAATATTTATATTTCCTCCAAAGATCTTTACGTTAGAGACGATCAGATGGTGGTTGCTATGGTAACGTTGTATGTTCATCAAAAACCTGAGAAAAATGACAAGGCAAATCGATGATCAGATACGGAAATCGCTCTCGTGTCGATCTGCGACAAACACAAGCTAGTTTACTAGACGTTACCTACCAGTTAGCAAAGTTAGCTCATGTTGGTGATATTAGGCTATTTGGAATGTCAATCGGATATGGAGGCGTTTCCGAATTTGCATATTCGTGTAATCTAAAGATAGACTCTGATATTTTTAATGACGTGTAAAGATGTGGAGCCATTTTTAACAGTTTATCAAGATTACAAAACATTAAACATCAGGGGTGTAACGATTCAACGATTTGGATCGATTTTAAAAGGAAACGACTGAAAGGAATCGTTGCAGTGATCATAAATCTATTATTAACAAAAAAGGACAACTGGTGTGTAAAATATAATTCATATTTTTAAAATCCTAGGCTAGCAAGATGATTTGCTTGTGACTGTGATACTTTTACAATAGTCCTTCTCTACGACAGAAGCGTTCACAAAATACCTGACAGGTCAGGTACACAGTCGACAGCGCTAGCTACAGAATGTATAAATATCCACGCTTAAATCAGATACGGTCGTGTTAAAAATAAAAACTGGAGAGAAATGCTCGAGTATAAAATGGATCCGTGTATTGCACACCTCTGTGTACTATGTCATGAGGTGACAACATTTTGCTCTGATTTCTGTTTGACGCTTTTGGGGAAATCAGACACTTTCTCCAAAAGCAGCGCAATGAGTTCAGGAGCAAATATGAGGAAGTAAAAAATGCACAGAGATAAAAGCTGCGTACGAATATCTCTAATACTCCACTATACAGTAGGCGAAAAGCAGGAGTAGTATGTCCGAACTCTCAGTGTTTATAAAACAGTAGGCGAGAAAAATACCCGGATGAATTACTGCTTCCGCCGAGATTCTGCAGTATGGAACCAGTGGACACTGCGCTTTCCCATAAGGCAACGGGGCTGGCGCGGAAGAGCTGTCAGAATCAAAAATGGCGGAAGGAAGCGCGTCGGCTCTTTTTAAGTGAAAGTGCTATAAGTATTAATTTACTTCCAAACGTTGTCCAAACGGCAACGAAAACCTTAAGTTTCACATAAACCATTTTACCGTGAGGGCGGTGCAGGTGCTCTTTAAGTTTTCGTGGTTATGATGATGTCATACGTCACATGACAATGCCAACATGGCGGATGTAGTATGTCCGGATTGTATTGAAACCACACACACGTACCGATCAGTACGCACTGAAACAACCGCCGAGCAGTAGGTACTGAATCGAGCGCAGTAGGTTCCGTCTCAGGTTTCACCGCAACGCCGTCCCTCACTCCCGCCGGTCATTCCGCTTCTCATTTGCATAAACCCGGCTCAAGTCATTTCGTGTCACTCAACACACCCACTACGCCCCTGCGCAGGGAACAGTGTGCAGTTTACACCGTACACTACGTGTCCCATTTGGAACGCAGCCATATATTACTAAGAAATACTAGGAGACAGAGAAATGGAAATCAGGTCACACTGATAAATGTGTCTTTGAAATAGAGCTGGACACAAACAGACTCAGTGCAGTCAAGTGGAAGGCACACAAACACACACACACACACACACACACATCTAACACACATAACACACATCTAACCTACACACACGCACACATAAGCAGTTACTTTAATGTAGCTGTGCAAGAGCGGAGTGCTTCTCTGAGTAATTACGGCTCTCAGCGTGAATAATCAAGAGAGCAGATGGATGGAGAGAGAGAGAGAGAGAGAGACAACACTAATGCACATACACACAGAGCATGCATGAGATTTTCTTTCAGATACACACACACACACACACACACACACAATACAATCATGCTTGGACACACTCAGTTACACACACAGTCTGAATCAGACCTGCTGAAAAAAAACCCCTCCTGAATAAGATCCGTCTTTGTTTCTTCCACATATTCCCTTCCTTCAGCGTTAGCGATAACAGCTTCTCCATCTAGTTTGTTTGCTAAATATATGTATAAAATGCCTATAATGTCCACTTACTCTAATATAAACGAACAGCCGAGACGTATTTAGTGTCCCGTGCTTGTTTTTTTTTTTAAAAATATGAACGGAGCTTTGACAGTAATGTAGCTAACAAGTAACAGAATTCGGTCTCCGTAAAAACACGCACAAATCTTCTTGCTTGAAATGTCATCGTTAAAGGAAATCTCCACCCTGAAACACATTAACTCTATTTTTATACTGAAGTATCTGTGATGTGTTTAGTGATTCTGGTGGCGATTTGTTGGTTGGCGCTGTATTTTCATTACTCCTGTGAGAAGTTTGCGCCGACGTTATTGCTAGCGCAGTTACGGCGGCGTTTAATAGGAGAAAAAAAAACATTTTCCAGTGAAGTTTAAAGTCTTATTAATAAGAATTCTAGCACAGATGTGAAGGAGACCTTGGCGCAAGTACTGGACTCAAAGTCCCAGAATGCAATGCAGCAATACGACGCCGAGTTACAGCAGAGAATCGACTCAGCGAGTTAGCGATCTACATGATGACGAGCGTGACATCGTTGACGGAGGTATTAACATGAAAGTTGAAGCTTTGAAGCTGATCAGTTTGAGCAGAGTGTATAGATGAGGAGGTGAGAGAGCTGGACAGACTAAAGGACTAAAGCGCCGCTGCATCGCTCTTTTTAGAGAGAACGGAAGCGAAGGCTGAATTCCGCTGGCGCTACTGGGAATCAAAATGGCGGACTGCACAGCTACATCATAATTATGCTAAGCCCTTTTGTATTGCTTGTGAAATTCTAACCAGTTGAGTTTTTTTTTTTTTTTTAATGGCATTTCAACTCTCTTTTTTGTTTCCAACCAACAGAGACCACTATTAAATTACTATCCAGATTAACTACAGCAAGCGACAAGCATGATGATTTTAAGATATACGATTAAAATACAAAGGCACGTTGTACATGTGTGAAATTTTTAGTTTGGAGACATCGTCAGGCCTTCAGTGAGCACTGAGGAAAGGGCCTGAAGCAGCCCCTCTGGCAGAACTCGTATCTCAGTTCCGCCTTTAGTGGCTCTGTGCTTGTACTGGACTCTGCCTTACTTATGCCAAAGTCACTCTGCATAAAAAAAGGTGTCTGTCAACATAAACGTCCCCTTAAGATCAAAAACGTGACAAACATGAGCTAGGTAACTAGCCAGCTAGCTAAGTTAGCTAATGTTAAGAGATATTAGGCTAGTAATGTAAGGGATGTTTATAATTTGCATATTCATATATGCTCAAACATCATGAGAATGAGAGTAAAGCTGTAGAGATGTTCCTAGACAACTTGTAATCATTTCTTGTGAAAAAAAACCAACAATTTTTTATTAAATATTTAGTGTGATTTTACTAAATGTAAACATAAAGGATCAGTGATGATCTGCTAAAGATATAAGCAAATAACTGCAGAAGCTCTTCTGCGCTGCGATCGGTTACAAAACTGGAACACAACTGAATAAAGCAGCAATGTTCTCTGCTCTAAAGTCTTTGCAAGATGGATTTGTTTTCACTCCTCTTCCAAACGCTCCTGGCAAGAGCTTGATTTAACAAGTTCTGGTGCGTGTTATTTGTGCCAGACTGAAACTGTGGGTGGATGGAAAGCAAAAGTTTCCACTCTTTCCTTCAGCATTGTTTTTTTTTTTTTTTTATGCAGGCAAACTGCCATAAACTAATTACTCCAACGATCTTTATTATTCAAGAACACATTATCTGAAACAGAGTGTTTATCCGTGTAAGAAAGCATCATATGAAACTCAAAGTGTAATGCAACATGTTTAAACATTGGTGGCGTACGGAAAAAAAACGTTTTCAATCGGAAAATCCGTCCAACAGTCTACAATACAGCCGCGTCGATTTATAAGCCGCAATCTGATTCGAATCGAAAAGGAAAATAGTTAAAAAGAAAAATGATGCTGGTGTTGAAAATCAACGCAAACAACCAGGTTTAAGCTCAGAGGCTAGATACGACTCCCTAAATTATTTCACGCGTGTTCTCATTGCCTGTAGATGGGGTGGTGGGATTAAATAAAGACATCAGTTTTTATCAGTTTTTTGTTACATTTAAAGGTGCATTAGGTAAGATTAGTCCATTTTTTTTTTTTTTTCACGATTAGCTCTCTAACAGTTAAGTAGGTGCGTTAGACATTTGAAAGCCCACCGCACCTTCACGTCCACGTTCACAAAGCTCCACCCCGAGGATCTTCAGTGGCCCGTAGAGTAGAGTGTCGAGCCTGCCGACTCAACAGCGCCGCAACAAAGCTTGTTTGAAGGAGAGCATGGTGTATTTTGTATAAAGTTTTTTTAAAAAAAACAAAAACAAAGAAATTGAACTGAAACTGGAGTATATGAAATTCACTGATTCTGAAAGGCATTAATATATAGTTTTAATCCAGTTCTTAATGTCAGTTTGGAGGAGAGCATGACAAATTTTGTTATTAAGCTGTTTTGAAAACCACCATACATTAAAATCTGTAGACATAAATAAACGAAGATTATTAATTCAGCCTGATGTGTCAAAATTTATTCTCCCCCCCAATAATCTTTAAATCCCCCCCAGTTTAAAAAACGAAATTCAGGCCCTTCTCCTATCAAATGTTTTTTTTTTTTTTAAACTTTTGTGACTCAAAGTTTCATATCTGTTAACACCGACATGTCCACGCTCTTAATACAGCGTTAAATGTCGTCTCACAAAGACATCTTAATACCGA
Source organism: Pangasianodon hypophthalmus (assembly GCF_027358585.1). Taxonomy (NCBI): domain Eukaryota; kingdom Metazoa; phylum Chordata; class Actinopteri; order Siluriformes; family Pangasiidae; genus Pangasianodon; species Pangasianodon hypophthalmus. The sequence continues at coordinate 2,274,265 of NC_069734.1, read as the reverse complement.
TTGTAGCAGTATTACCGGAAATACGACCGGAAAACTCACTGAAGTACGCAGACCATGTTAGAGTACACTCCGTCAAAATTTTATCCCCAGTGAATGGCTTGTTCTCATTTACAGTGCGTTTTCGATACTTTGTGCAGCCTAAACGATACGAGCTCTGTTAGTATGCTCAGAAATGCAATTACTTTTGTTCTTTATTTACTTTTTGTATCCGTTGCAGCTTGAAGAGTACATAAATAAATGTAATTTAATTTGACTTGGTTTAATTGTTAGCCTCAACAGTGATTCTTCCTTTTTAGCATCACTGCCAACAAAGACACACTTAGTTTTATACAGAAAATGGCTCATATCCAAACTGGACTTATTTCCCCACTGATTAGTTTCGCCGTTTTATCCTAATGAACAGGCCGCAGCTATTTTTACTGAAGACGTGGTCATCTCCTGAGCATTTACGGTTTTATTATCCATTCTGCTTGCACTGAAAAAGTACAGAAAGCGAAAATGTCTTTCATTATATTTTGATTTCAAATATGTTGTAGCGGATGTTATAGTTTCCTTTCATTTAGACTTTTTGCAGTGTCCATTTTTAAAAATTTCTGTCAAGGAGAATATTTTTCACTCGTTTTCACTGATGATATTAATCTTGGCTGCTCTGTGTGTGTTGCGTGTTGTTGTCCTGTCTGCTTTCAGACACCTAACAGCAGTGAAAAAAACAGTTCCTCAAATACAAACTGACAAAAATGTAGTAGTGTTTAATAACTGATGGCATGTACACACCTGCACAGGTTGGAAATTACCAAACACACACACACACACACACGTCTCTGTTCTGTGGTAATTAACAACAGATTTGATCAGTTGAAAGCATGGTTAGTTGTATTAGTGCTGTGGCATTCTTTTCTGTGTGTGTGTGTGTGTGTGTGTGTGTGTGTGTGTGTGTGTGCACACGCTCGCACGTGTTGGGGGTGAAGGAATGATGTCAGGGACACATACACCCATCTGCTCATTCTGACCCATCTGTTCAGTCTACACACACACACACACACACACAGCATGCATCCCAGCATACATTTTGCACCTGTACCATTTCTCCCTTAAGAATCCCTCTCTGGAGCCTAGTTTAGGTGTGTGTGTGTGTGTGTGTGTGTGTGTGTGTGTGTGTGTGTGTGGAGAGCTCTAACCTTCTCCTGCCAGTGCAGCACACCGATGATGATCAGGATAAAAACACACACTCCGATCAGCGCCACGGCCGTCAGCAACACAATATTACTGGGAGTCAGATAGAGTTTAGCACTCCAACTGTGGAGGGAGAGAGAGAGAGAGAGAGAGAGAAAGAGAGAGAGACTTTGACTTTTAAGATGCCTTTCATGCATCAGTTTTGCATATTTACACATTTATATATTTTAAAAGCCCCTCAGCCCACCGCCCCCGCTACCGTTTTCCATACAGTAGCTGTCCATTTTCTCCTTCTGTGCGGAAACCGCACTTTCAGATTTCCATTTCTTACAACATGTTGCGCTCATTTTACAAATTTAGATTTATCTGGGAAGAAGCCTGACTGTGATATATTCCTTTTACCTTCGGTCAGATCTAAAAAACTGTTAATCTGTTCTACATTGTACAGGTCATCAGGCTGTTGCTGTGGTGCTTCTGAGTACTCTAGGGACCTCGGCTCCTCTGAGCTCATCTCGTCCTCCTCCATGGGTGTGATGTATTCGCTGCCTGTAGCACCAGTTCTGCACTCTGGGCCGATATTACATTCACATCTTCGTGTATTTTCATCTTCTTCATCTTCTTTTTTTTCCACCTGTTCCCAGCTCTACTACAGTGTCCTTCACCTCGGCGTTTCCTCTGTGGTTTCTCCCCCTGCTGCTGTTTTACAGTTTCAGGGACACCTTCAGTGCAGACATTAATGCAGGGGTTGCTAGTAGCGCTAAGTGATTTAACCTGTAATAGCGCCAGGTTTAGTACCTGCACTATATCCAACGTTAGCGATGTTAAGTGCGACGACATCTGCGTCGGCGCGAGCGTCAGCATTCGTGTTGGGTACAGTGTTCGCATCAGTGTTGATGTAATTGTACCGTTCAGCACTGACCTCGTCTACCTCTGGCTCCGCCGTGTCACTGCTCTGGGGTTCGTTCACTCCAGGCTCCAGCTCCCCTGTCCTCTCTCACTGACTGTTCGCTTAGCTTTGGACTCTGTGTGGACAGCCGAACTTTTTGTGCCTGATGTGCTCAAACTCAAAACATCTCAGGCGTTCAGTCGTAGCAAACACTGTGTAATTGCTGTCCCCATGTTCGCACTTAAAACTTACATTCGGCGTCTCATCTTGACTGTTTAGGAGCATAAACACCTGCCTGCCTGCCAAAAGACAGGACGTGCTTTATACGGTGGCGTTCTTGCAGTCAAGTGGAATTTTTTTAATTGTGCTGGCAAACTTTCCGAAGCAGGCCGACTCCTTCATTATAACTTAATTTTTAATGAATAGAGGCACGTTTGAACCATCACCCCTTTCACCGATATTCCGCTTTCAATCAGCGTGTTGACTACACCTGGCTTTTCCACTCCCACCAGACTACCACTGCTTTGTTCATGCGGGACGCCGAGTAAATGTTCTCACAACCGACCTGCTCTCTCTCTCTCACAGCCAGCAGCACATCCCCCAGCACTCCGATCTCCGGTACACACCTGAGCGTCTCCCTGCCGGCTTCAGAGGCCATGGTGTTCTGCTCTCTCTCAGTCTCTTTCTAACTATTTACAGCTAACACACCTCACATGTAGCCATAAGTTTCACTTTTAATTAAAGAAAAGGAGAGAAAAAAGAAATGAATGTATAAATTCAGAAGAGTTGGCAAGACTCCAGAAAGCTCTCCACGCGTTCCATCCGTACTCAGAGCATGCACCAACAGAGAGAGAGAGAGAGAGAGAGAGAGAGAGAGAAAGAAAGACTATGCTTATTGTCTGCTCTGGGAAAAACTGCTGCATTCCGACACGCTCCATCAGCAGCATCAAATATTGATAATGTTTGATCCTGGCTCTAGCTAATTAACGTTAATTAACATTAACAGCAATGAGTGTATATCTTTGTTAGACTTTATGGAACAAAGTGTGTGTGTGTGTGTGTGTGTGTGTGTGTGTGTGTGTGTGTACCTGCGAGGGTCACTGTTTGGATAAGGAATGACTATGAGCTGAGAGTTGGGGATGATGGCGGTCCATTCCTGTTTCCTCATCTCCTGCAGAGAGACAGAGAGAAATAGAGAGAACAGAAGAGAGAAAGAGCAGAAGATAACGCCGCATATTAGCTGCACTACAGTAACATTAGGGTCACGCAAAAATCGGCAGGGCAGTTCACCCTGTTGTCCTACTGTAACCCCGCCTTCATCATCCTACCATAACCCCGGAGTTCTACTGTATCCCCTTCCATCCTAGCATAATGCTATCATTCTAACATAACTCCACCGCTGTACCGTAACTTCGCTGTCCTACTATAATCCCACATTACTATCATAACCCTGCTATCCTACTGTAACCGTGCAGTTCTACCATATCCCCTCTGTCCTACTGTGACCCCTATCGCTCTACTGTATCCTCTTCTATCCTACTGTAACCCCACCTTCCTACTGTAACCCGTTGATCCTAATATAACCCCACCTTCCTACTGTAGCCCCAACTTCCTACTGTAGCCCCACCTTCCTACTGTAGCCCCACCTTCCTACTGTAACCCGTTGATCCTAATATAACCCCACTGTCCTACTGTAACCCCACCTTCCTACTGTAACCCGTTGATCCTAATATAACCCCACTGTCCTACTCTAACCCCACCTTCCTACTGTAACCCCACCTTCCTACTGTAACCCCACCTTCCTACTGTAACCCGTTGATCCTAATATAACCCCACTGTCCTACTCTAACCCCACATTCCTACTGTAACCCGTTGATCCTAATATAACCCCACCTTCCTACTGTAGCCCCAACTTCCTATTGTAACCCGTCGATCCTAATATAACCCCACTGTCCTACTGTAACCCCAACTTCCTACTATAACCTGTCGATCCTAATATAACCCCACCTTCCTACTCTAACTCCACCTTCCTACTGTAACCCCACCTTCCTACTGTAGCCCCACCTTCCTACTGTAACCCGTCGATCCTAATATAACCCCACTGTCCTACTGTAGCCCCACCTTCCTACTGTAACCCGTCGATCCTAATATAACCCCACTGTCCTACTGTAGCCCCAACTTCCTACTATAACCTGTCGATCCTAATATAACCCCACCTTCCTACTCTAACTCCACCTTCCTACTGTAGCCCCACCTTCCTACTCTAACCCCACCTTCCTACCATAACACACGCCATCCTATCACAACTCCCCTATCCTACCCTAACCCCATCGTCCTACCATCTACCATATCGTCCACCTGTCTACCATAATCTCTCCTTCCTTTCATAACCCTGCCTTCCTATTGTAACCCCACTTGTCTACAGTAACCCCGCCGTCCTCCCATAATCTCGCCTTCTTACCGTAATCCCGCTTTCTACCATAAAACCTCCGCTCTGCTGTATCTCCTTCCGCCCTACCATAACATCGCCGTTCTGCTGTATCCCCCTTCATCCTACCTTAATCCTACCTTTCTACCGTATCCCCTTTCTGTCCTACTGTAACCCCGCTGTCCTCACGTAATCCCACCATCCTCCTGTAACCCTACTGTCCTGATGTAACTTTGCTGTCATACAATATAATCCGGGTGTCCTGCCGGATCCCCACAGTCCTACCGCAATCTCGCCATCGTACCACTGCCAAGGAACTCCATCATGTGATTACAAGCGAATTAAATGTTGAAAAAAAAATAATAAAAAAAACATCTCTGTGTTCTGAAGGTGTGGTGTTGAGAGGGTGTAGTCAGGCCCCTGATTAATTCAGCTCTGCTGTACACCTGCAGCAGCTCATGCAGCGCAAATTAGCATAACTTGCCTTTATGAGCTTTAATGTACAACACACAGCAGCTCAATCAATTACAGCGATATCATTGCCTCTAAAGACGCTCATTCAGCAATTAACTCCAACACTGCACTCATCTTTCTATTGTTCTCTGCGATTCCTCCAGAGGGAAATGGTTTCATTTCCGAAGCTGCATCTATAACAATAACGCATTATGACTCTGTTTTCTCACACACTTTAATGAGTGTGTGCAGTTAGGAAGAGCTCTGATGCTATTTTAGAGAAATAGAGTGGATGAAGCATTGTGCAAAGAGTCAGGCTGGAGGAGAGACGGAAAGAAAACAAAAGAGGCACGAAGAGAAGAAAAAGAACGAGAAGAATTGAAGAAAATGAGATGGATAGAGGATAGAGGAGAAGGCACGAAGTGAAGAATAAGAAATGAGACATGACTGAAAAGATGATGAGAGGAAGAGGTGAGATGAAGAATGCATGAAGACAAGAGAGGAAAAGAAATAAGCTGAGATGTCAGGAAGACAAGGAGGCGAAAGCAAAAGAGAAAAGAAGAAACAGGATGGGGCATATAAGAGAAAAATAGAAGGAACAGTGATAGAAGAGATGAGAAAAATAGGAAAACTGACAAGAGGAGAGCAGAGCAGGAAAGGGATGATGAGGATGAGAGGAGAAAATGAGGGGAGCTCAGTGCAAGGACAGAAGAAGACTAAAGTAGGAAGATGTGATGAAAAGAAGGAGAAAAGCGATGAGGCTGGAAAGAAGAAGAGGATGAAGAAAAGAGGAAAAAGGAGGAGAAAGAAAAAGAAAAAGCACACATGGAACAGAGGAAGAGGGAAGAGGAATAAAGAAAAAGATAAGACAGGGATGAATATGCATGGAGATGAGAGGATGAAAGAGGAAAGTAGACATGAGGATGAGGAATAAGGAAAGAAAGAGGGGCATAAAAAAGAAAAACATAAAAGATAAGAGTGTATATGAAAGAACACAGGAGAAAGAGATGAAAGAGAAAGAGGTGAAAAGAAAAGGTGAGAGAAGCGGAGATAAAGGAGGGGAAAGAGAAGACGGAACAGAATGTCAGCAGGTCAGATGGATGTTGAAGAATGTTGGACTTTCTCTCGCTCAGAGTGTAGATGAAGGGCAGATGGTGAATTAAACTGGCCGAGAAAGAACAGAGTGCCATGAGCACATGACCTCTTCTGCTTTTCATAACTCGAGCTGGATTTCCACCAAACGCAGAGCTACAGAGGAAGCTGAATTGAAATATAAACGTGCATGTACCTTTACTCCAGGGGGTCGGGGAATGCCAACGAAAAGGTGATCCAGGAAGTTGGCACTGCGGCCGAGGCCCAGGACGGTGTAGGGGAGCTGGAGAGAGAGATGTGCTGACTGACTCAGCTGACCCGCTGTACAGAGAGAGAGACAGAGAGAGAGAGAGAGAGAGAGACAGAGAGAGAGAGAGATAAAGTTACCAGTAGAACTCAGTAGGCCTGACAGTATACAAGGTGGCTATTTTCCCAGCCCAACACACACTGACGAAGCCTGGTGCAACTCCACAACCAAGAGAGGACCACCATCTGTGTATCAAAATCCTCCTGAACCCAAAATCATGATGTTTAAACGATAAACTCTGCTTGGATCCAGATTATAGACTGTACATTTGTGTGTTTGGGTCGAACATGCTATTAAAAACTGAGACATTTTGAGATCCACAGCTTTGGCCGAATCATGTCGCTAACTGGATGATAGTAATGTGGAACCTGAAATTTTGTATTCACAGAACGTGTGTGGTAAGCTAGCTAGGTAATATGGCTAATGTTGTTGTTGTTGATGAACGAATGGTGATTTCTGTGGTAGCTTTATACTTGGACAGGTTTAGCTACTGTTAAATATGAAATATGAAAAAATGTCAAGACCCAAATACTGAAAGCACAAATGTAAGCTAATTTACTACCAGATAGAAAGCTCGCTAGCTAGTATACTCATAGATCCTGACATTTTTAACAAGACAAAAGGTGTAGATATATATTCTTTGGACAAGCAAAGATTAAAAATAAGCATGAAAATATGGAAGGCGGTTGTACAAAAGAAGACAAAGAACATCGAGGGCGGAAGATGAAGCAGGCAGGAGTGTGTAGAAAAGCTGAAAGTGTGTGAATGTAATAAGAGAAAACGTCCCACAGCCCAACAAAAGCCTCTCTAATTGCTCCAATCTCACCCACACACCATTTACAACAGGTTCAGCATGAAGTCACAGCTAAAGCAGCAAAAAGCACAAAACTCCTCTCCGCACTGTAATCGAGGAAGGTTTGTCTATATAATTATAGCATATGGACTCAAAGGCACACTCTTTAAACATTTCAAAGTAGGCACAGTTTTATAATTAGCGTATGTTAGTCATCTGACATTTATGACTTTTCCTTGAATCTGTCAGAAACCCTGTCAGGTTAGCCCAAGTAAGCTAGCTGGCTAAACATAAAGACTTCCATATATGGACTCACATTTAATAATAATAATAATAATATAGACTAAAAAAAACACCTTCTCAAATTTAAAACATTTTCACAGGAACCGTTGCTAATGCGCTGCAACATAGTCACTGTATAGTTAATGGCAGAGATCAATGGTTGCTAATGGTGTGAATGGACAGCAAAAAATAAATAAATAAAAATTCAATAAATAATAAAATTTATTCATACAGCTCCTTCTATAAGTTTAAGTGTAGCTCAAAGTGCTTTATATAAAGAATTACAAAGAGAGAACAGGAACGCCAACTAAGAAGTAGTCAAATAAAAAAGTTAAAAAAGAATATATAAATGCAACAATTAAAAATAAAATAAAACCAATAGGTTCAAATGGAGTGCTAGTAAAAGCATAAGGTAAAGAAAGAAAAAAATAATAAATAAATAAGTAAGGAAATAAATAAATAAATAAAAGCTAGCTTAGTGCTACACTGAATACAAATGTATGTCTTAAGTTATTTTCAAGATCAATCAAATAGAAGGATAAATATTCTGATGAATATTTATTGGTAATGTGATCCAGGTCTTTGGTGCACAAAACCAAAAACACAGAAACGTTTTATTTTATAATTTAGTGCTAATTTATTATTTTATTATTTATTTAATTAGAGATTTTAGAAGCCAGACTGAAAGGTGCCTTAATTTAAAATTTAAAACACTAATGATTATAATAATATACATCAGACAGACGTATATTGTGTATATACGTGTTCGTGTGTGTGTGTGTGTGTGTGTGTGTGTGTGTGTGTGTGTGCATGCGTGTGTGTGTGTTTTAGCAGCTGGAGAAAGGTCATCCTATAGCTCTCGTGTCTGGGAAAACAGGCAGCAGCAGTTTAATGATACCATTAAAGAGAAAAACAATTAGCAGCGTGAAGCTGATTTCCATTATAATATATGAGTGAGAGAGAAGCTCCTGTGGTGATGCAATGTTATGACAGCTGATTTACCTTCATTACACTAAATAACTGTAAAATCATTCGAAATGCACCTCATTAAACAGAATCAATTCGAATAGTCATCACAGAAATCCAGACAATGAAACAGAAACACAGATTCTGTTTCAGCCCATCTAACAGGCAGGCATTGTCGAGACCTTCCAACAATGTCACAAAATGACATACGACACAGTATTTGCAATAAATAACGCTGTATTACAGCCATCTTTCCCATCTTTCCCTTCTTCTTCTCACCATGTACAGATCGGACCACATGTACACCTTGTGGAGCTAACAGGTTGTGACTACAGTCAGAGCTGCAGGTATCCTGTCCTCCAAAGCTGGCGATAGAATCCTCTCATCTGTTCTTACATGGTGAGTGTATTTTTATTTTTTAAAAAAAAATAAATTTCAAGTGTTTCTCTGGAAAAGTGCTACAGAACACGATGGCACTGAAATAGCTTCAAGTTGATTTTTTTTTCTTTGTTAACACTGTCCACGAGTTTTGCTTTTTGGCACTGTCCAAAAGTTTTTTTAGGACTTGTTAGGACTGTCTGCAAGTTTTTTACTTGTTAGCACTGTCCATGAACTTGTTACGTGGTTGAGTGGTTCTCCATTCCCATACCACGCACTTTTACCTCTGAGCTTGCTAGATGGACTGGGGCTGAGTCTGTTGTCCCTCCATTCTCACGTCAATATCCCTGCCATGTCAGGTTCTCCATCAGCATTATCTGCTAAGAATTTTCCACATTTCCCACCATCTAACCAACCAGTGGGCCTGTGGACCAGTAAGCTCTGGTAAGATGGTCGAGTGGGTTTCCCTTGCTGTACCATACACCGTTAACCGGATCTGACCAACACGCAGCACTGGAGCTGGGTTTCCCTGGGAGATTTTTCCAGGCTGATAATAAACGCTATGTCCAACTCCATGTCCAAAAAATGTCCATGCTCTAAATTAACTGGGAAAGCCACCTTCAAAATGGTGACAGCCGGAGCGTGCGATATTTAGATTCATGCCGCTGCAGGAAGTATGCGCTGCTGCTAGTTGGTTCGTCTCTCAAGGATGACATCACCGCTTCCATTGGAGTGGAAGCCAACTCCGAACACCATGGTTTCCTCGTGACTTTTTTTGTGATTCTCACCACCTTTAGTGGTTAGGAGGCATGGAATAGGACGCTAGTTACATCTATAACTGAACCGGACAACCTCCAGGGTAAGATGGCTGTAATACAGCGGTATTTGAATACTGCATCATACGTTACAATAGGGCCTTTCGCACCGCTTTAGCGCCAGAACTAAATTTACAGGACTAAAGTACTGGGCGATTTTGCTCGAACTATTTCCCAGTACCGTTTAAAGGGTTGCATTCGCACCGACAGCAGGCACTAGGAAGTGACGTAAGCCGGTCGACAGCGACGTCATTTGTGCGCGGCGTTCAACAACGGAAACAAAGAAGAACAACGTAAACAACCGGAGGATGGAGGACGCTGTGATCGGAGCTGTGTGTTTGTCGTGTCTCGCGTCCATCTATCGCTGTTCTCCATACATACAAGGAATAATTTGACACTACAGTATGTTTACACAGGGTTTTAAATCATGGCGGGTGAGGGCGTTTTCCTACGCGTTTGGCCAATCAACGTCTCCTTACGTCACGGATAGTACCAGTTGTGCTGGTTAGACCCTGCTCCGGAGTAGGAGCTAATGTGGTTCTCGAAAAAAGGCAGTCGGTACTAAAATCACACCCAGTTCCGGAGGTGCGAAAACGCCAAAAAGTGGGTAGTTCCACAGTTAGTTCAGGTACTATGAAAAGGTTCCCACGGTGCAAAAGGCCCGTTCGGAAGATCTCAGGATGCGTGCGCACGTGTCCAAGAAGGTATCCAGGTGATTCTCACTGTCCCTGGAATCTCTGAGGCATATTTTAATGGACTGTGATGGTTTCAACTCCTCTAGGACTCTTTTTTTTATTCAGTTGATTCATATGAAAAAGATTTTTAATGAAGTGATGCCAGATTTAGTTTTAAGAAGATATACTAAAAAACTGTTGTAAATTCTTCATATTTTGCTACATTTTAACCTGTTTCCTGCCATGAAAATAACCATGGTAGCTGGTTTGGTGTTAAAATACAAACACACACTCTCCCTGGAGGCTGATCAAGGTTCACAAGACCACAGACAGTTAGGTTTGAGCGCGTGTAGGTTAGGGACAAGCCTCGGCATGGACGTTAAAGCCATAAGCAGCACTTCGGGTGAGAGACAAACTACCATCAAACTACAAAGATATGAAGTAACACTGCTGAATGAAACCCTCACAGCTAAAAATCTCAGGGGAGCTGTCTTCATCTCACCATACACACACACACACACACACACACACACACACACACACACACACACACACACACTGGTCAGGGTGCTTTAGTGTCCAGATCTGAGCATTGGCTTCAAATCTGTCCCTGGACACAAAACGATTGAGCTTAGCAAGCCAGGCATAAACCAAACAGCCACACCAGCTGTGGTGTGACACACACACTTACACACACACACACACACACACTTTTACACACACACACACACACACTTTTACACACACACACACACACAGTTTTTTCTATATTTGTGTGAACCTTGCATTGACAGTAATTACTGTAGCTAATTAATCCTATGTCTACACCTGACCCTAACTTTAACCTCATTAACTAGAAAAGAAATATTTTGGCTTGTAACGCATGTAAGCACAGTGCATCGTGTTAGGTTTTCTTTAATCTTGGGTTCAGTGGTAATATTTTACAGCTTTACACCGAACCTCTCGCAACCATTTCTGAAAATTTATTATTCCGAGCTCGTTAGTTATAATTGGTTAAGATGACACGTTCAGGGAGACTTTAACAAACACACCCTCCGGGAGTTACGAGGAAGTGCTTCCTGAGGGATGTGTTTCTAAAGCTACAATCTGCCTTGATATGTGTGTGTGCGTGTGTGTGTGTGTGTGTGTGTGTGTGTGTGTGCATACACTAATGGATTATAATAAGTAATATAATAAAGGACCTCGAATGAGCTTCAATTCATCTTGGTGAAGAAGCAGTAAGAGTTTTTCCCAGATATATTAGTGAGAAGAGTGTCTCAGACGGAGGCCATTATCACTGTCATTGTCTTTCTTTCTTTCTTTCTCTCACACTCTTTCTCTCTGTCTCTCTCCTCAGGCACATGCACACACACACACACACACACACACAGCCTCTTATGATAAGAGCTCTCATAACGAGTAGAGCTTTGATTTGATAACGCGACGATTTTGATGGAGGACGCAAAACCGCACACCATGCACAACTTCATCACTGCCTCTTTCACATTAATTTGGCCACACTGCAGTCCACTCTGAGCTTACGCTGACACTACACTAAATATGACATTTAAAATTTTATAAATCGTATGCACAAAATGATGAATCCGTTTCAGCTGTATGGATGCAAAAAACTCCCTTATTTAAATGTCATATTCATATCCACACCCCATTCACCTTCATATACATCAAATTTACTTACTTTAAACACACCTTAATTCATGGATGTGGTGCCCTAGTGAGGCAATAAAAGGAAAACAGGCTATTACATACTATCAAGATCCAAGCAATGAAAGAGGTGTCTGGAGATATGAGGAAAACAGAAAAGGGGAAAAAATAAATTACAGTAAAGGTGAGTTAGAGGTGCTTATATCTGTGCTCGAGCAAATAAAAAAAAAAGTATAGACGTGTTTTTTGTAGACTATTTTGTATGAAGCCATAATCAGGTAGAAAACGTTGGCAGGACCGTGCAGTCTCCATCATGTTACGGTTATTGTCACTGCAGTCTGAAGTGCACACTTTGTTTTTTATGACGGAACAGGCGACCCTAAAAGAACGCACTTTGTCGTAGCTGAATATTCGCAGCAGTGCGCTGAAACGCTCATCATAAACTGGCAGGTAGGAGGGCACTGGAATATTTGATTGAACACAGCAGGGTCTCAGAAAGGGAAAAAAAAAACAAAACAAAAAAACAAAAAGAATAACCTTCATTTCACATCACATCACATCCACAGTGCTCATTACAAAACCATAACCGTTTCCCGGTGTGGGGTTTTCCCCCCGGTGTAGCGCCGGCCTTCAGGTCTGCAGGGTTTATTACCACACACACGACATACTTATAATAATACAGCGTAAAAAAAACCAATGGTGCAATCTCACTGTCTGTAATTATAATCTAATAAATATCTTGGTTTAATTACATTAGTAATTCGTTTAGTAATATTAATTAGCATCAGGGGTAGAAAAAAAGATAGTGTGAGATTCAGTCCCATAATTATTACATTTAATTAGCCAACATTTTATTATATTTGCATTTTACTGTATTCGGCTGCATAGATTTTACTATTACTACAATCAATTAAAGTCCCCATAGGCATGTAATTTAAACAATCGATAAAAATCTATAATAAATAAAGAGAGTAATACATCGTTTAATGGGCTTTTAAATCCCCCGTGGTCTAGGAAGAGCTTTACAGTACACCGTCGTAAATAAATCTGTGAATTTGAATAAATTTGCGGTTTGGAAACAGCCCTAGGTCCACCTGCCATCCCCGATAGTCTAATATCACTAACAATAGCTAAGCTAGCTAGCTAACTGCTAGTAAAAAGCTCACATTATAATTCGAATTCTCGTCTCGAATATAATTTCATTGTCAGTGTTTCTATTTACATCGCCATTTTCTCACTGATTTGTCCAACAAGATTTATTCATTCACGAGTAGAATTTTGGTTTCTATCTGCAGAGTTTCTCATTTTCTCACTGATTTAATCAACAACAACCAAATCTGTCAAAATATAGTGTTACCATGACAACCACCATCTGTTCATCACTAGCTAAATTAGCTAGTTCGCTTAACATCTAGAGTCTGCGGCGAAAAACTATTCAGATACTACCATGTCATGCTGTAATCATGGACGTGATTGGTCCAGCTTATTTAGCGACATCATACATAGCCCCGCCCCAAATATGTACTGAGAAAGTCTCTGTTTTAAATAGAGACATGTACATTAAGTTCTCTGTAAACAAATCTGATCCCAAACATCGATTTATGCAAATCAAAAGGACGCTCATTCATGTAAATATCACTTTAGACTTCAGCAGGATTTTTTAAACCTTAAAAACAATGGCTGGAGAGAGTGAAATTATAAGCGAGCCGGATTTTTCAACATTAAAAACGATGGCTGGAGAGAGTGAAATTGTAAGCGAACAGATTCTGGGGACTGCCAGCGATACCATCTCTATTTTAAATTGAGCAGTAACAATATGTGGAGGAGGGCAGCGGAAAATCGATTCGCTTTTTTCGAGGCCACGGTGAGTTGAAGCCACAGAGTAGCAGAGCCTGCAGAGGAGTGAGGGAAAAACCTTGGGAAGATAAATACATCGCCTCAAAACATCGTCCCGCTGAATGGAACGTGAAATGGCCATCAATGTGTTTATACAATAAACAACTTGCTTTTACTTCAGAGTCTAATGCCACATTGGTCATCGCAGGTTTTCAGTCACTTACTCTTATGATTCTACTTTCATTTTTCAAAAAGTGTGTTAGTGTGTTAGCTGCGTAACTGTATTAGAAGCCCTCGGACAAAACGTATATTTCTGACCAAAATATTTATTTAAATGGCGTTTCCCCTGGATTAGGAACTGGTGCGTACGGAAGGCAGGAAGGTTGAAATTTAAACACACACACACACACACACAAAAATGGAGAAATTGACATTTCTATTAACCTTAACTTAAAAGTTTGCTAAAATAAGTTACACATCTTTCAAAAAACCCATTCTATTTATATATGCAGTTAACTGTTAAGTACTAATTGGTGATTTAAAGTTAGCTAGCTAGCCGATATTAGTTAAGCCGAGTTTACACTGTATGCTTTAGACACAATTTTTTAAAGAATTACAGCTTAACTGTGTTTAAATCGGATGATAAATCACATGTGAATCGGACAGTAGGAGAAAGTAAACAATGGCCTGTAAATGCGTTCCTCTGAGCCGTTGCTATGGTCAGCTTCGTGTGGTTGCTAGGGAACCATATTCACGTGCTGTAGGCTGTGCATTGCTAACTAATCTTTTACAACTGTTTCGGCTCTCAGATTAGTCACTGTGCGTCACGAGGTATTGCAGTTTTCATCGCCGTGCAGCGTGAGCAGGAGTCACGTGACAAGATTTTGCTCGTCCTGCAGTGCGCTGGCTTTGTAGCTAAATTTGTGAAATTTAAATCGAAGGTGATTACATAAAGAGGACTAAATTAAAGTCCTTAACAATGTGTAGTAGGATTAATTTTTAAGAAAAACATGACAGATTTAACATCTTTTTTATTTTTGGATATAACACAGATGGGAGGAATGTGAGGGAGAAGATTTAGAGCTCGTGAATGCTGACATATAATGATGTTCTTCATCTCATATACATATGATGTTCTTTATTATATTATATTATATTATATTATATTATATTATATTATATTATATGCAGTTTATTAGGAACACCTATACTGCATCTCATATAAGATTATTATAAGATTATTTATTATAGTAATTTGCTTACAGCTTCCTTCCTCTGAAGCTCCTCAAGTTTTGTCCACACAGCATTTATGTATATTCTCCGGCAATACATAATTTTTCTGGTACACCACACACACACACACACACACACACACACACACACACACACACACACACACACACACGTACACACTACTCTTTTTGCCTCTTTCAGCTGATTTGAGTTCTTGCTCATGGTCCTTCACCGATTCGTAGCGAGTGTACGATCGCAGCGTGAATCATTAAAATCTCAAACCTCATGGCTGAGACTCATGACAGCAAGTTTGTCTAAATATTACAAAATATTTAGACTGTCAGGCAAAGAGAAATCCCTCTACAGTCAGAAATCCCACCTGAGCTCAAGCTGACAACACCAAAGACAGAGGAAGTTACAGCAGCTGCTTTGTACTGATGAAACAGCTTCTGTTTCTTTGTGCCCTCTCTTCCTCGCTGTCTTTTTTGGCTGGGCATCATGTAATGAGACATTTTTCCGTAACAGCCACAAGGAAACCAGGCCACTCAGGGCAAAAAGAAAACAGTTCTGCGCTTCTCTCAGGTGCAAATCAGGTTCCAGCACCGAAATGCAAGAACCAGTGACATCACGGGCTTGTGGGCGGAGTCATTTGATCACCATGACCAGAAGTTATTTACATAAATTTGTCTCACATTTGCAAATTTGTAACAATTCACATTATAGTTCGTACAGTAAGAGCAGTTAAGTTCAGGATTGGGACGGGGTCAGTGTTCATACGTTTTCTCATGGCCTGAAATCGTAAATTTTTTTAATGAAATCAACAGACCGACCAACCTTCACGCATTTTGTCACGAATACGCCAATCGACAAGTCTCAGATATTAACAGACCCTGCTGACTGGTGCTCTCGCGTTGACATGATTTTCCAGCTACCTCTCTACTTACAACAAAGCGACGTGTAAAAGGACTATAAAAGAACAGTGTTTTTTTTTAACTACAATCCAATACATTTGTGATTATTTTTGCTGTGCATCAGGAAACTCTAGCATTGTGTCAGTGGAAAAGGGATTTACGTAAAGCACATCCACCTGCATATAAACACACAGTCAAAGCCTCTATATTTCTACTGCAATAGAAGTAAAACCTCAGTGTTACTCATTAGATTAAGCTCCAAGTCTGCAGGAACCAACGCAGAGAGAGAGAGAGAGAGAGAGAGAGAGTAAAGTTCACGGACAGTCCATTTGCTCCCTAAAAGAAGTGTACACTGCTCAAAGGCCCCTACAGGCAAGCAAGGACTCGACAAAGACTTTAAAACCACTTCATAATTCATCTCTTTTTTAAAAAAAGATAATTTCTTACACTCAGCGCCCCAGCAGAAGCTCTCCTCACATCTATCTGAAAATAATTCCCATCTTCGTACCCTGCCGGTAATTTATCTCTGAGTGATCGTGCACTGTGTGGGCCTTATTCTACACACACACCTACACCTACACCTATACCTATACACACACACGTGCACAAGCACACACACACTTTTTTCAGGTCAAAGCCACCTATGAGCTTAAGAAGACACTTCACAGGTTTGTAGAGTCAAAAGCAGATTCTCCTTCTGACATTTAAGTGCAGACTCCATCTGACACTTCTCTCTTCTTTTGTTCTTAGAGCTTTAAAAGACTGTAAAACTGAGGCTGTTCTCTGTATACCGCTCTAAACACACACTTTTATGAACACACATCCTCTTAGATAGTCCGAGCTAATTACACCGTGTAATATTCCATTATGTTGTCATTCTCTATATACTCTGTATACTTTCCCTATATTCTATATACTCAGAACCATGGAACCATGATTTCAGCAATTTTAGCGTGTATTAATTATATAAACAATTATATTAATTGTACAAATATATAAACTTGTAAAGCGACAAATCCAAACGATTTGCCCTGAACGATTCCTCGTATGTCAGTAACTCACTCACAACTTCAGCTCCTACTTGCAATCACTTCCTCTGTCCAGGTTTCATCTTCTCCTGTCATATGTGACCTCTTATTAAATGTGTATAGAGACATGAAGAAAAATAAAACTAGGAAGGAAGTAGCAGAGATCGTTGGTGTCTCTGGACTAGCTTTTGTAGCTAGTACGGTTAGCATGCATTGCTAATCTGCGAATAGCTAATACGAAGCCTGATACGAACTGATTTTCACACTGATTAGTGCGTCATTTCATTTGTGTTTAATTAGTCAGACATACAGAAGATCTATCGGTATGTAAGTGTATGGATGGTGATGCCTCTGGTGAGTGTACGTAGCTGCTAATCTGCTAACAAAGCTAATACAAAGCCTGGGACTTAATGTATCAAACAACCCATTTTAATACTTTATCAGTTTTTTTCTAAATATTAGAATACATTTGAAACAAAAGTAAACTGTATATTGCAGTAAATCACGTGCTGTAAGTGATAGTACGCTTTCTCGCCAGAAATATAAAACGTTGGACGGACGGCACACACCCACGTGCGACAACAGTAGCACTCGCTCCACGCCCACGAGAGAAAAATACGAGAGACTCGTCGCTCATTAGTGTGAACGCAAGTTTAGGCACAATATTCTGACGTCTTTTAGACAACAGCCTCCAGCCGTATACATCTGACGTCCGTATGTGTGCTGTATTGTGAACGATGATGAGGGGAAAAAGGAGATATTTGAAAACGCTGACCCTGGACCCTGACTTTCATATGATCCAGTTTCCAAACAGATGGTGAATTCATTTTAATGAATTTATCTTTTTAATAAATGCTGCATTACTGCATGCAGAACAAATTAGTCTGTTTTCCCTTCTGTATGATCAGCCTCTAAATTTGTTCTCGACTGAAGAGAGGGTTTTTTTTTAGGTCAATTAACTTTGATGCAGGACATCAGACTGCGGAGACAGTAAACTGCATAAATGGCACACAAGTCCTGGTGTTTCATTTACCAAAGCGTGTGTAAAACAAGAACTAATTTTGTGCATAAGAACCACACGTACAATACCGTAAGCACAAGATAATTGGTGTTTATCACACGTGTACACACAGCTGTACGCAATAGACATAGCTAAATCCCAGACATCCTAAATTCATGTTCTTGTTTACAGCCACGCTCATTTGCATAAAGAAACGCCTTCAAATCGTCATATATAATAAACAACTTCACTTTAAAAAGCACAGTAGCCTGCTCACAGTGCTGCTTGTTTCAGATGACTTGGAACATGCCGAAAGGTCTAAGAAGACTGTGAATTAAAGCTACTGTTGCATGAAGTACAGCAAAACAAAAATGGTTTATTTGGTACATTTACAAGTAGTTTGTGTCTAATAAATAAATAAATAAATAAATAAATACGATTTAAAAATATTGCCTTGTTTGGTGTGAAAGTTCATCGTTTTTCTTTTCCGCTGCCAGAAACGTAATGTATTGCAGTGTCAGCGAAAAGACGTGTCATTATTTAACTCGTAGTTGGTTTGGGAAATGCCGTCTCCAATTTCTCTTTGAAATGTGCCCATAGCTAAAAGCCCTAGAATAGAGATCAACTAAAACTGCACTGTGCAGACGAAATGGACTGACGATCCACTCCGGACTCTGTGGTGCTAAAAAACACATTTCCTCCCTCCACAAAGCTGCATGAGCCAAATCTTCAAACAAGGCATAATTCCCATCAATATTTAAATGTTCCTTTTACACGATTTTTACTTTACATTCCGTCTGTGTCACTGCATCTTCTGAGCACCTGAATCAGTAATTATTCTCTCAGTTATGCTGATATGATGGACGGTACGTGATTTAGAAGCTCCGCATAGTCACTTTACCTGCTATTACACTTTTCTACCACTAGGGCTTCTTGCATACGCGTGGTCAGGAGCGTGCCGAAATAATAAGTCCTTTCGCACCGCTTTAGTTCCAGAACTAAATTTACAGTACTAAAGTACTGGGCGGTTTTGCGTGAACTATTTCCCAGTACCGTTTAAAGGGTTGCATTCGCACCGACAGCGGGCACTAGGAAGTGACGTAAGCCGGTCGACAGCGACGTCATTTGTGCGCGGCGTTCAACAACGGAAACAAAGAAGAACAACGTAAACAACCGGAGGATGGAGGACGCTGTGATCGGAGCTGTGTTTCTGTCGTGTCTCGCGTCCATCTATCGCTGTTCTCCATACTTGCGGAATAAGTCGACACTACAGTATGTTTACGCGGCGTTTTAAATCATGGCGGGTGAGGGCGTTTTCGTACGCGTTTGGCCAAACAAAGTCTACTTACGATAGTACCAGTTGTGCTGGTTAGACCCTGCAATGGAGTAGGAGCTCATCTGGTTCTCAAAAAAGGCAGTCGGTACTAAAATCACACCCAGTTACGGAGGTGCGAAAACGCCAAAAAGTGGGTAGTTCCACAATTAGTTCAGGTACTATGAAAAGGTTCCCGCGGTGCGAAAGGCCCTATACGCACATCTTCACGCATAAACGCAACTTGATAAATCCCATTCAGTGCATAGAAACGTGCGTACACACGGTTTACACACAAAACTACGTGTGGACACGGTTGATAAATGAGGCCCCTAGTTCAGGGAGTGCACATTCTGCAGAAAATGTAGAAAAGGACAGAAGTGAACAAAACTGCGGAGAGAAAGATCAGTGGGCCGCTTTCACAGCCCGAGGGTCTGAGCTTACAGATGGCAGCAAAGTGTATCAACACAGTGTGGCTAAACATCTTTCCATAGCTGGAGTTCAGCAAATTCTGCATTTCTGCAAGGCTTGGAAACGGGGTGCAGCTTTCTGTTGCACAGTGGGAACTCTAACTTTAATGTGATAAAGGCATGTGTGTCTACATGGCTTCCAGAGACACGTCAGGTAGAAGTGTGGATTTTTTAAGTAAATATACTGTGTTATGTTAGCTAGCTATGTTTAGATGTGCTCCTGACGTCTGTCAGCGCATCTTAATTTATCTCTATGCTCCTAATTTATTTTGCAGTTTAAAAAAAATACTTATTTTGTTACTGTAGCACATGAAAAGAGAAGATTTTTCTATCTTTTCATTTTTACGTCACTATAGTGTGGACTTGAGGATAGTGTCATGACGTTCTGCTCCTGGAGCATGTGCTTTTTAAAAAATTATTTTTTTTTTTATCAGCTTTCTTGTTAACGCTAAAAAGCTTTGAAGAGGAACAACATGATCAAGTCATCAAAAGTGCACCAGCCAACCTCACACAGTCATGGAAAGGCTGGGAAACCTGCTGACACTCGCTGCAGCACCAGTTATTCCCAATAATCACCTCAGACATGAAGAAACACAATTTTCACAATGCGAGCGTGTCACACTGAGGGCAAGTGGTCATGTTTAATGGAAGCTAGTTCCAAAGATGGAGCAGCAGAGTCAGCTGAGCGAAGGTGTGACTCACCTGAGGCGTTCTTCAGGTAGCCGTTAGAGTCCACTGACGTGTACATGACATACGGACCGGGCTGATTCACACCGAACGGCTGGGAGAAACACACACACACACACACACACACACACACACACAATTAGCAACTATCTTATCAAACTGACTCCAAATCTTTCAAATTAAATCATTACTTTGTTTTATATAATTAAATCCTTTCAAGGAAATTCATTGAAGTCAGCAGATGGACACAACAGTACAGTGGTCAAGCACTCCGTCTGTTAAAAAATGTAATTTATATTTTAATTTTAATACTCTTAATTTATCGGTTTTAACGCAGCGCTGGGAAATGCGACGAAAATAGATCAAGATTCTTGAAGGCATTTTTATGATATATGATGTGTTATGATAAATACTGTAGGTTTGCTGACAAACTGCCAGGAAAACATCAGTGTTTCATTTTAAAAACTGTTATAAATAATATAACAATAAATGGTTTTATTATTAATAAAGAAATATATAATTATGTAAAACAGTTATAGATATTGTTAATAAACAATTTTCTAATAAGTTTATTTTTTATAGATTTTTAATTTAATTTTTTTTTTTTTTAAATATTTTAAAAGTTGGTACATAATCTTTAAAATTGTAAAATGTAAAATATTTTATTTTCTCTTTTTCAGTGTTCAGAGTCAACATGTTATTTATGTACTTTTTTTTTTTTTTTTTTTAATTTTAAGATCACACAGTGCTTTCAGTCAGTTTGTAAGGATTTAAAAAAAAAACATTTACGCGTATTGTGTAGAAATGGAACAGAAACCCAAGATCAGGATCCTGCGACAAAACGTGGATCGAATATCAGAGAGAAATAAAGAATGAATTTTATCCGATCCTATAACAAATGGAAAAGATTGGAATTGTATTTTTGATAGGAATGATTTTTAAAGTATTTATTATATTTTCCGTGTGTCGGTCGTGTATGAATTTTATCCTGTATTTTTTTTTTAAGTGCTGCAGTTAAAACACTTTATTATTAAAACACTATCATTATAAAGCTTTGTAGTTTTAAAGAAAAAAAAAATCAGATGCGTATCACGATATTTATCACGATATCGATCTTATATCACCATATTGCCCAGCCCTACTTTAATGAATTTGTTAAACAGCTTTAAATCGTAACAGATTGAAACGGCTCTAAATTGTCATCAAACAATAATTTGTACGTATTAGAAACAACTCTAATTTAAACAGCGATGAATCGTATCATATTAAAACATCTCTAAATCATACGATATCACGTTAAAACGGTTTGTAATCACGCAGCGATAAAAAAGTTGGCGCTTTAGACAAATCTTTGACACTGTGGATCATTGATCATGTATGGACATGAGAAACATTTCACTGTCTCAGGAGGACAAAGTCTCCAGTAAAAATGATGGACAGTTTCAGTGAGACAGGGTTTATTGTGTATTAAAGAAGATGGAGCAAGATGAAGTGATGATAGAGAGATGGATAGAGAAGAGGCTGATGATGATGGAGGAGTAAATATAACAGGGCAAGAGGGACAAACAGCATCACATCCATCACTATCATAGAAGGGCGCTGAAGTGAAAAGAGACAGAGTGATGTGAAGAAAGGATGAGAGAGGAGGGGCGAGCTTACCTTCACTTTGTCAGGACAGTCATTAGAGCACAGCCCACTGAGTACTGGAGGGATGAGAGAGAGAGAGAGAGAGAGAGAGAGAAAGAGACGGAATAAAAGAGAGAGGCATAGAGAAAATAGAGGAAGAGAGAGAGAGAGAAAGAGAGACAGAAAAAGAGAGACAGTGAGAGAGAGTCAGACAGAGTGAGAAATGGAGAGAGAGGCAGAGAAGAAGAGAGAGAGATGGAGTGAGACAGAAACACAGAGTGAGAGATAGAAAGACAGTGAGAGAGAGAGATGGAGTCAGAGAGAGAGAGAGACAGAGGGAGTGAGAGAGAGAGATGGAGTGAGACAGAGAAACAGAGTGAGAGATAGAGAGAAAGACAGATGGAGTGAGAGAGAGAGAGAGAGAGACAGAGGGAGTGAGAGAGACAGAGAGAGACGGTGAGAAAGACAGTGAGAGAGAGAGATGGAGTGAGAGAGAGAGAGACAGTGAGAAAGACAGCGAGAGAGAGAGATGGAGTGAGAGAGAGAGACAGTGAGAAAGACAGCGAGAGAGAGAGAGAGGGAGTGATAGAGAGAGGGAGAGAGAGAGAGAGAGTTAGTTACTTAGTTATAATATTAATATTGTTTCTCTTCATCTGTCTTCTCAGCGTGATTGCAGAGTGTGTTGAGAAACACGCTGAGAGAAAAGCAAAGGAAATCACATTAACCCCACAGTAATGCCATGAAGAAGTGTGTATGAGTGTGTGTGTGTGTGTACGAGTGTGTATGTGTGTATACGAGTGTGTATGTGTGTATAAATGTGTACGCTAGTTCGCACCTAATGAAGCCAACACACACTCCATTACACGACACATTTCACATTACAGAGTCGACAAACAGCATCGACATAAAGCTCATTACACCTCCACCTTCATGTTAGAGTCATCAAACTCACGCCAGTCTGTGTGTGTGTATAAGTATATATATATATAGGGGGGGAGAGAGAGAGAGAGAGAGAAGGAAAGAGAGAGAGAAGGAAAGAGAGAGGGTTTTTATTTCACATGGTTAAAGTTAATGTTAAATGCAATTAATATGTGACATTTCCGTGGAAAGGCATAAAGTTTCCAGCAGCTTTTGCCTCAGTGTTTGCATTACAGAAAGCACAATCGTGAAATTAATTTAGATAAATCTATCTACAGCCATAAAGTGAGGCCTTATAGAATACCAGTAAACATCATCAGGCTGAAATTTAATCAGCTCTGTTTGACAGATTCTGATTTTCCTTCTTATGGACTCAGTGAAGATGAAATGGAGATCATGCCAGGAACTGTGTGTTTAGTCACAGTGAAGTCGTGTGACGAGGCTAAAATTACCTGTAGTTCATCAAAATACAGTCAGCATTTTGGGACATCCAATTCCAATCAAAATAAAATCTTTAGTTAGTGTCTGAAAAGGTTTGAAGAAAGGTTAATGATACTGAATGTGGGCGGAGTCAAGTACGGCTGCTACTCGCTATTGTAGGAAGATAAAATACGTAAACTTTTCTGTTTGTTTGTTCATGTTATCAATCAGTGGTCCGTCTGTATTCGTTTATTTTTTTATGATACACACATGCACACAGCAGATATTTGTGAATGAGACGCACTCTCAATTTTTAAACAGAGTTAAATAAAAAAAAAAAAAAAACAGGATAGCTGGATATAGAGCATTAACACGGGCATTAAAGTTGAGAAGAACTGAAGCAGGAATTAAAGAGAATGGAGAGAGCGAGATGAAAGCATTGCACCAGACTAAGACTGAAATCAAAGCACACGAAAATGTTCAGAAATTTTATAGCTGGAAAAAAAATGATGAAAGTCGTCATTTTCTCACTCTCTGAAGTCGGCCATGTTTGATTTCCCAGAGAACATTCATCAAACACCTTTTCATTCTCACAATTAAATCACCTCGTCGCACAGAGAGAACTGAAGGAATGAAGAAGCATGAGGAAACCGAGCATGTCCGTAAGATCTCGTCACCTGAGACGGACATGGCGGAGGACGTGTGTGTGTGTGTGTGTGTGTGTGTGAGATGGATGTTCGTCCTTCGCGCCCGAGTGGACAAGGATGCGCTCTGATAAACAGGCCTCTATCTCTCTTTTTCTTATATGTTCTTCTGTATCGTTCTCCCGTGTCTGTCATGACGTCACGGCTGGGTAGACTTGTGGTTCTGTACGACATTTACATCACCGTATGAGCCGGACTGTAACTAAGGGCATTTTTACACTTGGTCCGAATACTCGAGTCTGCGCTCAGGATCGATTCTGGACTTGTGGCTTATAATCGTCACTTTGTGTTCACACAAAACAGTTCTTTCCGAACTATGGATGGCAGGCATTAGACATTTAATCCACTTGCTGTTATTGCTGTAAAATTATTTTCCTTTAGTGCTAACACTCAAATGGTGAAGAACAGCAGGAATAACTATAAACACAGAGCCTGTAAGACAATAGTTAGCCACGCAGGCCAGGATGAGACTGTATCATATTTATTTATTTATTTATTTATTTATTTATTACAATGCTCTCACTTGAACCACAAAGGTGAGATAATTACAGAGCTCCAGTCCTGTGAACATCTGGTTTTATACATCAGTAACCATAACAACCCTTTCCCCTTCATTACGAAGTATAAACAGGAAGTAATGTAACAACTTTGACCAATCACGTTACTCAGCATGCAGCCCGCACCACGGGTTTGTGGAAGTGAGCTCCAGATCACCTCTGGACCGCGAAAACAGCGTCCACACTTCACCAATCACACGCGACGTATTATTTAATTCAGTAATTATGCTGAATTCGGTTACACATGTGCGTGGAGCCGGAAATGTTAATAAAGTTTCTTTCTTTCTTCAAGTCTCTTATTTATGGCAGCTTTAGAAGGCATCATCACGAGTTTCGAAAATGGCGTCACTATGTGTGCTCACTACATAGGGAGTAACATAATGGTGGTTCAGAACAGATATACGGGCCGACAGAACTTAAGATTCAGACTCAAAAAAAAGTGTTATTCCATTTGTTTCTGAGTCAAAGTTTACAGAATAAAGTATTGGCACCCCTGGCTTTGTTGTAGTGCAACCATGGCTACAGGGCACTGCGTCCCAAACTCTGTACGACCGAACTAAACAGAAACCGGCTTCATCATCCTTAATCACATCAGTATTTCATTCAGATGCCGACTTTTAGACTTTCAGTCAAGCGTCAAAACATTTCTCAAAATTCACATAAAAAAAATGTGGATTAAAGTGTAAAAATCGACACTTCAGAGGATCTGGAGAGGCCTGAGAGTGAAGACTGTGAAATTGGAGATTTCACATCGGGCTGTTCTGTTCCACATCACTGAACCAAACAGTCAGAGACGGTGTGTCAGATCAGTCATGACACACACACACACACACACTCTGCTGGGAAAAGGCCTTTCACTTCTGATCTGATGTGTTAAGTCTGACCGGAGATCAGCTGGTTGTGTGCGCACTGGCTTCATCTACTCCTTTACTAACACTGGTCTGAGAACAGTGCCGTGTGTTTGTGTACTGACAAATAACAGCATCACACAAACACACTTACTAACAACAACATCCAGTGTTACAGCAGAAGTGTTTCTTTTAAAGGAACCAAGCTCCATTTTACTTGCTGCATTGGAGGAAAACAGGAAGTTTTGGAGCGGAGCTTGCCGTAGTCAATAGCGGTGGCTGGTCAAAAGCAAGTTATAATCTATAAAACCTCCGACTAGTGAGCAAAAAAGCAACAGGCGACATTTTCTATGTACATGCGATTCCACAGAAAGCTCGACAAGCAACATGTGAGCAACAAATCCAGACGACTGGCTTGAATGATTCCTTGGACCAATCATATGATTCTTGGAATATGGCGTTTCTTCAGTAGCCCACTCACAACTTTAGTTCCTACCAGCATTCAGTTCTTCTGTCCTGCTTGACTCGAAAAAAAAATGGAAGAAAAACTTATAACCGTGGTTTCGTCTTTTCCTGTGGTATACCACCTTTCATTAAATGTGTACACAGACATAAAGAAAAATAAAGCTCGGAAGCAAGTAGCAGACGTTGTTGTTGTCTCTGGAGAGCCACCTCAATTAGCTTGCTCTGCTAATCTGCTAATAGCCAATACAAAGTCTGGCACGTAACATGTAAATCAAATAACCAATTTTCACACTGAGCAGTGCGTTATTTAATTTGTGTTTAGCTAATTAGAAGGAAATATATAGATATTTAGGCATATGGTGGTGCCTCTGGTGAGTGTGCAAAGCTATTACAGCTAACTAACAAAGCTAACACAAAGCCTGGCACGTAACGTCGTATAGCAAACAACTGTGGCAATTTTCTTGAAGTATATACAAATATTAGAATTCATTTTAAATACATTTTAAGCAAAAGTAAAATGCATACTGTAGTCAGTTGCGTGCTGTAAGCTGCTACGCTTTCTCATTAGAAATAAAAATGCTGGACGGGCGGCACACGCCCACAAGACAGAGACTTCAAGCGACATGAGCAACCTGTTGCACGCTGCTGTGAGCAGAGGGTTAATCCGTACCGAAATGTGTCAGAAATGCTTGTATTTGGCAATAGTGTGTTTGTGTGTACATGTTTTTAGTGTCATGCTGCTTGTGGCAAAAATAGTCTCGAACCGAGGCACACGAGCAGAGCAGCAGAATAAAGAGCTCTCAGTCGGATCCACGTTCGCCGATTTGACCTGGATGTGGAAGGAAGGAACGAAGAAGAGTGGAAATGCGGCAGTTCACACACAAAGAGTAGCCTGTTTAACTATAGTGCATCCATAAATCAGCTCTTTTTTCTGCCGTCTCTTTTGTACAGGTGAGGAAGTCTGAATCGATGTGTTTGTAATGCATTTATCTGGGAGATCTCTGCGCTTTAATAGACCTGCCATTTGGAGAACACTTCCAGACTGTTTATGTTCCGCGGACCCTTAATAATCCCTTCACGTCTTACAGGAGGTCAGTTCTTCTTAAACAACCCCGCTTTCAAAAATCAGCTGTATGAATTTATAAAATGTGGGCATTGTGAAAACACACACACACACACACACACACACAATGTCCTCATTACTATTACATCCATATGTCAGTATTTTATTTTTATTTGTCTCAAATCACGCACTATACACTACATTCTTAGCCCTTTTTAATCCACTATGCAGGTGTATTAAATGTCAGGTAGGTGCTGGACTGAAGGAACGAACACACACACACACACACACACACACACACAACTGAACATCTTCCATCTTCTCTGCAATTTTTTTGCAAGTTTTTGCACATGTTTATGCTGCTATAAATACTCATTATTTTATACTGTTCATAGGCTGCTACTCTTATGTTTACACTATTTCAGCTACTTGTATTGTACTCTTGTACTATTTGCACTATGTTCACTTTTAAACAGAACTGTGTGCTGGTCGGCGCTGTAGTCATTGTACTGTCTTGTGCTGTCTGCACTTGTTCGCACTTGTGCACTTTATGTATAAATTGTGTAGTCCCTTGTAGTTCTGTGTTGTTCTGTCATCTTATGTAGCACCTTGCTCCTGGAGAAACGCTGTTTCGTTTCACTGTGTACTTGTATATGGCTGAAATGACAATAAACTCCACTTGAACTTCAACTTGAAAAACGCTGCGGATCTGCAGAACACATATTGATTATGAGCAGTGACTCGAAACGCACAAAAACGGTCCAGAATCAGCACAGATCAGACTGTGTAGCAGGCCACTAATGTCTAATGTTTTACACTAAACACAAATGACAGATCAGATTATCTATCATACCTCACAACAGAGAACAGGACAGAATGAACTGCTAAACTTTTCCTCCTAGTTGGTATCTGTGGTGTAGCAGCATTCTCAAATTTAAATCAGATGACTCCGCCTCTGTTGTTGGAGCTGTCTCGGTGATGGCAAAGTCTCGGTGATGGCTCCGCCTCTCTTGATGGTTCCATCTCTGTGATGGCTCCGCCTCTCTTGATGGTTCCATCTCTGTGATGGCTCCGCCTCATTGTTGCTCCTTCTCTGTGATGGCTCCGCCTCATTGTTGCTCCTTCTCTGTGATGGCTCCGCCTCATTGTTGCTCCGTCTCTGTGATGGCTCCGCCTCATTGTTGCTCCGCCTCTGTGATGGCGCCACCTCATTGTTGCTCCTTCTCTGTGATGGCTCCGCCTCATTGTTGCTCCGCCTCTCTTGATGGCTCCACCTCATTGTTGCTCCTTCTCTGTGATGGCTCCACCTCATTGTTGCTCCTTCTCTGTGATGGCTCCGCCTCATTGTTACTCCGCCTCTCTTGATGGCTCCACCTCATTGTTGCTCCTTCTCTGTGATGGCTCCGCCTCATTGTTACTCCGCCTCTCTTGATGGCTCCACCTCATTGTTGCTCCTTCTCTGTGATGGCTCCACCTCATTGTTGCTCCTTCTCTGTGATGGCTCCGCCTCATTGTTGCTCCGCCTCTCTTGATGGCTCCACCTCATTGTTGCTCCTTCTCTGTGATGGCTCCGCCTCTCTTGATGGCTCCGCCTCTGTGATGGCTCCGCCTCATTGTTGCTCCGTCTCTGTGATGGCTCCGCCTCTCTTGATGGCTCCGCCTCTGTGATGGCTCCGCCTCATTGTTGCTCCGTCTCTGTGATGGCTCCGCCTCTCTTGATGGCTCCGCCTCATTGTTGCTCCTTCTCTGTGATGGCTCCGCCTCTCTGATGTTGTGTTGATGTGTTTATTTGCACTGCTGTTTTTATACATTTTATTGTTATCGCTGTATTCTGAGATTCACCATCAGCCTGATATCAGATTGAAACATTAAATCATATCATACTTTTTCCTAATCAGATCCACTCAAAAGTATTTTGCTCTACTGGTGAGTGAACAGGAACTCACCTACTGCACTAATTTTCCCTCACTCATTTTACAACAATTTTACAACCTGCCCAAGGACTGGACAATTGAGAAGTCAGATTGTGGAAACTTGAGGTGAAAGAAAAATGCAGGGCAGCAAAACAAGCATCTATGATGGTTTTCCTAAGGTCACTATGGTGACATGAATGACTTCCAGGTCCAACGCTGGTCTGTGTGTGAATAAACAGCAGTTCTTCTGTTCAGTAAAACCCCGAAGCGTGAAAATGATCAAATATTTCAGCATCGGTTATCTGCTCATTTTCATCCGCATCGTATTAAACATGGAAAATGTAGAATCGTGTATCTCGCATCCTCACTCCCTCACTTTTGTCTGTTGATTCCGACATCTGTTAGTCCTGTGAAATGTTTTTCAGAGTCACGTCAAAGGCTAATTTCGATCTTGTTATGTGTTAAAAGCTTTCTAAAAATAAAAATTCTGAGGAAACTGAGCTGAAACACCGTGAGCAGATGTTCCTCACTGCACTACATCTACATCAATATACAGACAGAAGCACATTCAGCTTGTTTAGTCCACCCACTTCTGCCTACAGGCGCGCACACACACACACACACACACACACACAGAATATGAAACTTCTACAAAGTTAAACCACCATAAGGAAATCTGAAATAGATTCACCATAAATGTTATGCTATGAAAAAAATCATTACTGCTCGAAAACTCTAGTTTGCTAAGTTTAAAACAAAAACAAAACAAAAAAAAAACAATATCCTAAACTTCTTGTGATAGATTTAAATTCATCTTATAGACAATATTTGTGATAATTCTGTATCCTCAGCGGTTTCATTATCGCAGCTGTCTTTGAATACAGACGCAAGTTGTGTCTCAAACCTCGCACTGTGATTGGCCAATCATGGCCACCTACAGAATTAGAGAAGGGGCGGGGCTTATTGCACATTACTGTACCTAGCAGGTAAGTTATAGTAGTGTGCTGTTCTTAGAGCTAAATAAATAGAAGTGCACACATTTTCAGATTCAATA
Organism: Pangasianodon hypophthalmus; assembly: GCF_027358585.1. Taxonomy (NCBI): domain Eukaryota; kingdom Metazoa; phylum Chordata; class Actinopteri; order Siluriformes; family Pangasiidae; genus Pangasianodon; species Pangasianodon hypophthalmus. The sequence goes on along the minus strand of NC_069734.1, from coordinate 2,244,308 downwards.
TAATTTTTTTATGAATTAAAACAGTATAAATGTTGGAGAGCTCTAATTATTCACTCTACACATTGGTTTAGTTTAGAAAAGTACACAATTTAATTAAAAACACAACATAAAGTGGCATGTCCTTATACAAAATGGTGATTTTATTAAACTGAAACAAGTGCAGCTTGTCATAGATTTTGGTTGGAGAACACTAATTAAGCACCTAAACACTGTGTCCTCTATGACTAAAAATAACAGGAAATCATTAATGACTGACCCGTAGGGAACCGTTTTCAGATTCTTTCTAGTTTTCGCATGTTTGTTTGTGTAGCCACGACACACTGGTGTCTTTTTGTCAACCAGAAGCACACACAGAGTCTCATAAGCCAGTGGAAACGCAAGATTTTCCCGTAACGGTTGACTGAAGGTTTTGTATTTGCTCTGTTCGTCTTTTTGCAGCCAACGTAACTGAGAGAGAGTGAGGAATGTAATGAGAGTCGTACGAGGCAAGGCCATAGTGAAAACAATTTCATTTATAGCCCCTATGAGCTCTCAAATAGACCTTTTTAAATGCTTGCTGCGCTGGTCCTCTAACAAAACAAGTGCCAAAACGATAAAGGGCAGAATTGAAGAAACCTGTTTCTGATACACTGAGAGTTCAAGAGTTATTTTTTTTCCTTTTAATTTTCCAAATCGTTATGCCCAGATAAGAACTTTTTAAAGCAGTATAAACTGAGACAAGATGAGATTTCCACTTTCTTTTGATGAACATGTGAAGTCTAAGAGTAAAAGGACCTTTAAGGAGTCCACTTTACTCAATATTCCACCAGTCACCGTGTTGCACTAAAGAACGTGATCTCGGGTTGTACGGTCATTTATTAAACCATTCACTCGTCCTGTTCTAAATGTCATCTGCTGCATGTGTAGCTGCGTGTTCTCTAACGGAGCGCTTCTCGTTTCCTGACTCCCTCTGCTCCTGGATCGATCTGCTCTTTATTAACTGCTCTAATTGAACCGCCAGTTTGAGTTAGCACGGGCGTGAATGAGATAGTGATTAGGGCCGGTTTTATGGGCCAGTAACGAGGCCTTGTGGCGCGCTAAAATCAAAAGGGCGGCTCCATCGGCACATGCTAATGCGCTGACCGCTAATGCGGAGTTTATGTGCTAAGAGTCATGATTAGCTCCATATGCAGGTCAAGGGCTTATGAGCTTGGTTTCACACGGGTTCAAAAAGGAAATGCAAACAGTAAATACTGTGTAGTTTTATACTGTTTCTGTTGCACACTTTTTCACTTTCCCCTCGCTAAGAGAACATCCATAGCTGTCTTATAAAGTTAAGTGAAGTTTCATAGGCTGAAATGTCATCATGGTAGATTACAGGAGAACCCAAAATTCACCTAGAATGCACTGTACCATGTTCAGTCATGTTCCTCTGCAGGTGGATCACACCTGTACCTCTGTAAGCATTAGCAATTAAATGCTTAACACTGGATTTGCTCGGATTTTTACTCCATTAGTACACAACAGCTTTAGTATTTAGACAAAGGAACTACTCGAGAAAGCAGACCTGAAGGAAGTCACTTCATTCTTGTCATGCCCAGGTCCAATCCACTCTCATGCTGCAAGTGGCCACTCGTGTGATGGAGGCGATACACACCGAGCGTGCATTAAAAGCACTACACACTGCACACTGCAGTGAACCGAGAGTAATGATCAAATTTGTGCTTAAGATGATCAGACTAGCGTGAAATATTTGTCAACAAGTATACGAAGACACTCCGGCTCCACCTGTCGTCCTATCGACCAATCCTACTGCATGTTTCCGTAATACATCAGGGGTCATATTTATCAAAGTGTTTGCAGATTGCAGAAGATCTGATTCTGTCCGTAAGAACCTCCCAGTACGCGCTAGAAAATGGCCGTTCATTACAGTTGCGTAGAGCTGGGTGATATGTCGCTATAATTGATATACTGATAAATTACGTCATGATACATTTTCCTGTTTTTTTTTTTTTAAAATAACAATTACAAACAGATTTTATAAAGTTTTCTACTGTCCGAATCTCAAATATTGTAACATTAACATTAAATAAAAGTATCAACAAACAAATTTTGATATAATAAAGTTATCACTGCTGTCCTGCTGGCAGTTTGTTAGGAAAACTATATATATATATCGTGATAGATATTGCGTATCGTTGAAATATCTCAATATGATTTCTTTTTTGCGATATCGCCTGCCCTGAGGTGCACTGTACGCACTGGACATTGATAAATCCATATAAATACACTTTCTAATTTGCTCTGCTCATGCACATTTACATAAGCAGTGCCCCAAATTGCTATATAAGGTAAAGACTTCCCTTTAAAAAGATGAATTTATGGCTACGTGTAAATCTATTGCTCCACTTACACCTGCGATATTCCACTGCAGTATTTGGAAATGTAATGTTTTTGTGGTGTGAGCAGTGTGAACGCATGTAAGACACGCCTGTCGTATTCTCCAGATTCTCATCGAAATGTTCCTGTGGCTAAAAACTCTGGAGTGAAAATGATTTGAGTGTGCTTGCGGATGCTATTGCATTCTCATCTCCAAACGTGCAGTGAGTCGCTGGAAGAGATCAACTAAAATTACACTGGGCAAACGAAATCGAAACGAAATCGACTGATGAGCCACTCGTCACTCTGAGCAAAGAGAATCCTGCGCTCCGTAAAAACACACAAAGATTCCTGTGCTGAATCTTCAAGCGAGGCATCAACCCAATCTTTAGTTGTGCCTTTAATACGGTTTTACTTTACATTTCATCTGTGTTACGTGTCTGCACCTTGTCGTGATGCACAATGAGATTACTGTCACTTATGCCGTTATGATTGACAATAAGTGGGATGGGGGCACTTCATAATTACTTTACTCACGATTACATTTTTTCTCACGCACAAGAACGACTTGATAAATCACATTTTCTGTGTAGAAATGTACTGTAAGTATGCACAGCTGATGAATTAAACCCCAGAATCAGTCCATGATGGGTGTGATAACGTCTTGACCACACTTCTTCTCTTAGTATCAGGAAGGTTTACGTCAACAATCTTACATGTAGAATTTTAAAGCAGTTTTTAACTTGTGTTTATTACATTATTCTCCACACCAGGGATTGAAAAATCTTATATTTATTAGCTAACATCGGGCAAGTAATGTGCTGTTTTTATATCTATTTGCATTTTGTATCTAACACTAAATATAAATGGCGTTGTGTTTTATCGTTCTGTATTTCCTGAGTTCCCACTCCTGCTTTCACACTGACTATAGGAAGAGGTGTGTGTGTGTGTGTGTGTGTGTGTGTGTGTGTAATGTGCGTGGTTGTATTTGAGATTGCAATGCAGGCATGAACAAAAGACAGAATGAGCAGCCACTTCCTGCTCACACTTTGAGAATTGGTGTGATTTTGACATGTAAAGACAAACATACAATACCCTCGCTGAAAAAAAACCCACTGTTGCTAGGCAACTGGGAAATATGGACGCATGGTGTAAGATAGCTAGTGGCTGAGGCTAACAATTGGGCAAGCTAACACATAGCCATTAATCTTTTATGTAGACAATAGAAACAAAAGACGAAGAATATCATTATTTTCTTAAAATGCGTACTAAGGAAAGACCAAAATGACATTATAATTGCACTTGACATCAACCGAAACATCGACAATGCATCACAGCTTATGAACTCGGAGCTGTCAGAAAATTTCGACTCCCAGTCATGAATACCACAAGATGTACCATACATGTATAAGCATCTTGTAAACACAGTGAGACACAGCTGCACGTGAATGCAGCATTACTTTATTTCTGCTTCGTTTGTTTCATACAAACGGCTAGAAGATGGGGAGCAACAGCAGATCTGCTCCTAAGAACAAACCCACAGGTCCACAGAAACACAGGCTGGACTGAAGGTTTTAAACTGACACACCGTTGAGTCATCAGTATCGTCTTATTCATCCGGACTCCCTAATTCACCCTAATTCACCGACTTCACCATTCAGCTCGCTCAGTGTTCCACCACATCCATCACGTCCACTTCCCTGCACTGCAGTGTGTTTCTCTGATCTACAGCATCTGACTCAAATCAGCCTTCACGAGCCGAATCAGCCGAGTTTGCGCAGAGAAACACTGAACTCTAGCAGCATGTGATTAAAATAAAAATGTACTGCTTTAAACTTGCTTCTAGTTTTGCACTAGAATTGAGGGTTTCGTGTAGCTAGAAACAAGCAGATACCAGGTTTGCATCTACAAACGGCATACGATGCCATCCGCACCATTCTGACTGGCCTATAGACTCGACAGCTTCAAGCATTTCTGACAGGTTTCTCGGCTTGTTTCTAAGAGTGACAGGCAGGAAATCATTTATATCCCAGGTATTAAACTTGAACGTGACCTGCTGACCTGTGGAAAAATAATACCGAAACAGCTCGTAGCAGAGTACTAGCCAGAATTGTTTACATTACAGCAGTTTTAGTACCTAGCAAAGGCGAAAATGTGATAAAGAACAGATTCAGAAAGTTAGGACACTCAGAGATCATTTAAGATCTTAGCAGAGATATGCTGATCTGATTTGTTTATACAAGTCCTGAGGATGCATTTTAGCAAATATTTGGAGAATTAAAAATGGCTTCTAGATGCAGCAGCAGCACAGAAACCCAGCAAATGGTTTTTTGCTAGCTTCAGAGTAAAGTACCAAAAGTGGTGGCCCTATTTTGAGGAGGTCATGAGCTTGAATCCTGATGATGCCACAGCTATCCTATGATTGGGAGCCTGAAAGAGCAAATTTGGCCTTGCTCTACGTTACATGATCTCTGTCTCCTTGTCCTAACTTTCTGAAACTATAGTAACAATGACGTTACTATCTCTCCTGTCAGTCAAAGCAACACTGACTAATATGGGCCGCATAGATCTTTCCTCCTAGTGTTCATCTGCCCTGTGATGTTGCTTGAGCAGTTTGAAAAGATGCGGTGGCTTCATGTGTCTCAGAGGAAGCAGGTGGTAAGGCCTTCATACGGTGACAAAGTTCAGCTGGCTTCCAAGAATGATATTTGGAGCATTTTTTTGTATTTATAACTGGACATTGCGCGGAAGCTTTTCATGCCGTGTTGTGCACACGGCAGCTGTGTGAACTCTGCACATGAACACTAAGCTTGAATACGCCTGTGATTGATCGTTACAAACGAAGCGTGAACAAGTCAATTCATCCCAAGATGGACGACTCTGAGGAGCAGTAATCATCTTCCTGTAGTTGTGGAAATTGTCATGAAATTTTAATAGCACCACCTGCAGGACTGGAGCACGACGGCCGATACGAAACCGCAGAGAGTACATGACCCTGTAAGCTTGCGAAGATGGTTTCATCTTCACGCATAAAATTTGTATAATTACTGTTATTGCCTTAGAGTGCATACGGAAATGTCCTACGTTTCGCTTTAAGCGGTGAGGTTATTGATGTAACTCATGTTCATCCACAGACTAGATGCACTTAAATACATTGTGCTTTATGGCCCTTTGAGAGAGCTCAGAAATGCCCATGTGGCCCGGGCTGTAATCGAGTTTGACGCTGCTGATTTATATTATTGCAGCATGCAGCAATAACTGCAGTTCCAGTGGGTTCAAACTCAGTGGCGTAAAACACGACAGAGCGTCTGGACAAGTACAGATAGACGTTGCACACACTTCTCTTTATCCATGCAGGAAGTTTTACACTTCTGCATTGTTTCCTCAAGTCCACACAGCTGCAGCTCTCGCATCAGCTCCTCAAAGAGGAAGCCATTAGGCTCTCAACTGCAGCGCAGGGAGAGTTAGGGGGAATGGAAAGGCTGTTCATGCTCTGTGTGTGTGTGTGTGTGTGTGTGTGTGTGTGTGGCAGAATATGTTAGATTAATGAGTTGAGCAGAATGGTGGCTTGGCGTTCTTACAGTGGCCATTTATACACTCCAACATGGGCAAGTGTCTTGTTCAGTCCTTCGTTCTAACTCATACACACATATTGTTTGACAGGCAGTGTGTAATCGCATGGTGATGGTGGTGTGTGTGTGTGTGTATGTGTGGTGTGTATGTGTGGTGTGTGTGTGTGTGTGTGTGTGTGTGTGTGTGTGAGGAGGGGTGTTTGAGGGTACTGGCAGCCCGGGAGCAGTTTGCAATTCACAGCAAATTACCCAGAGTGCCTCGCTGCTTTCCGTCCTCTGCGCACGATCACAGCATCGACTGGTAACACTCTCACACTGCTCATTATCCCAGAAAGAGAGGAGGAAGGAAGGAGGAAATGAGAGACGGAGGGAGGTAGAGAGGGATAGGATGAGGGTAGGAGGGCGAGAGACATGCAGAGAGAGTGAGAGAGAGTGGGAGGGAAATGGTGTATGTGTTAGTATTACATCCTTCCAAGCTAGAAAGCACCAAATGTCATATGCAGCGAGAGCACACACACAAACACACACACATTCTTCTCTGTATTTGGGTCTAGTCCAGGGAAAGTGAGCCAGTGACAGGTGTGTGTGTGTGTGTGTGTGTGTGTGTGTGTGTGTGTGTGTGTGTATATATAAATACATGTGTGCTCTGCTATAAAAAAAGCACTGTCGGCAGGATTAAATGGCGTTAAGGCTCGGCTTTTTACAAGACACGTCCCTCTTTGCAAATGTCAGCTCTCCAAATGTCAGGTTCACCGGTGCCTCTGTTTCCACGCCGACCAACAGAGAGCGAGAGAGATAGAGAGAGCGAGAGAGAGAGAGAGAGAGAGAGAGAGAGAGAAAGAGAGAGAAAGCCCTGACAGCTCCGGTATGACAGGTTCAACAAACACTCTCACAGAGGGGTCACGTTCCCTTTTCTATCCCTCCAACCCTCTATCACAGCAACATGACAGGAGAACATGAACTGTCTGAGTTAGTTAGAGGAAGTGAACGTGGAGATGGAAAGTTGGATGGAATGACCAAAGATAATTAATTACACAAGAAAACGCTTCTTACTTTAACATTAAGGGTGTGATGGTTAGAGTGATGAGATGATGTTTTTTCCTCATCTGTACAGTTCACGCTCATCCAATTGATGAGCTCCATTGCTGGCTTTTCCTGTACTCCAAATGGCTACACTTCCTGTACTTAAATCCTCTCAAACCTTGATTTACTAAAGATTTGTGAGCATATAAAACATGTGCAAACTTCATAACGCCCACAAAAAAAATCCAAATTGATTTACTAACTGTGCTAAGAAAGACTGCATCCGTCACACAATAACAAAATTACTTCTTATCATCTTGTCTGTTTTTTGCACGTCTGGTTTAATGAATATGCAAATGTGGGGCATTTCTAACTAAATGTGTAAAAAAGAGAGCAGCGTCAATGCAAACAGATTCATTTAGTGTCTGCAGTGTGATTTATCTAACCTGAATGTGCGCAAATTAATTAATGTGCGCAAATTAATACATCCGGAGAGCAGGTATTAAATTTGTGGAAGTCTGTTGCAGGTGGATGAAGAGAAATAATAGCATTAACTATCTTTTAATAATGAGAGTTTTATCAAGATTAGATTAGATCAGTGTCTTAAATTGATCAAAACGTTTCTTAATGTGACGACACTATACCAGTGGCAAAGTTGGTTTCGTGTTAAAATATTCACTGTGTGTTCATGCCTCTGATACTGACAACATTTTAATTCGCGTTGATATTGTATTTTGTAATTATAATACAATATCAAATTATAATCAGCGTTATAACGGGCACACAAATTACACGTGCGGCTGTGTTTACTTTCAGTTTCACTCTTCCTGGAAATCTCCTAAGACATTTAAACTTTTAGCACATGCAAAAACCTCATTTTTATAATTTTTTTGTTTCAGATATGTCACCTCACAACTAAACTAAATAAATCTTAGATTATATGAGGAGCGCACATCTTCATACCGCCATTACAGCCCACTTTACTCCTTCACCCACTTTTTGTGTGCAGTATTTATCCCCTTGTACCCACAAATTTGCGCTCGTTGTTTGGGATGTTAGTAAATCAGGACATGAGTGTTCTCTGGGATCAGATCAGAATTCCTGTAAATTGTGTACACTTGACTTTCTGTCCAAACTGGCGACACTTTTGAAATTCAGCGGCAAAGTATAGATTAATCCTCATTATGGACTGAGGCTGTAATTTGGGAAAAAATCATGGCATATAACATCAGAAAACCTGCTGCAGATGCTGTAAAGAAAAGAAGAAGAAGAAGAAGATGATGTTTGGGATGGACAGTCATCGTAGTGTTCTCATATTGTTCACTCACCAATCACTTTGACAAAATAAGCGTCAGCCTCGAAGTTGTTCTTCAGAGCGTGGATGGTGAGCTCCTTCTTCCCCTCCGTCCGGCTCAGCACGATCATGTCCAAAATTCCCTACAAACAAGGAAAACACAATTCAGTGTCCCACAATGCATCAGGCTCCTCACAGCTCTCTGTGTCATTTTCACACACTCGCATTGTTAATGCACTCTGCAGGACCATTACTGGCCATTAGATCAAAGCTGTGTGTGTGTGTGTGTGTGTGTGTGTTTACACTAATGCCGCACGCTCCATCATGAAGGTGTCACCACATACAAGAAAAAAAAATCTTGCAAAGTGAAAAAAAAAATGTCTTGGATTTGTGAATAAAAGAAAATTACCAGAAGAAAGTC